>NW_017299871.1:1205477-1245316 GCF_001594075.2 Trachymyrmex cornetzi | reverse complement strand
GGGTGCAGCTCGGATGGCGGCGCTAGTGTAAGACGGCCGAATAGCGGTACGCGGCGAAACCAGCCGGGCAACCTCCACCGCTCCACCGCTGCCACTCGGCGCTCAGTTCGTGTCCTCTCGCAGCGCACGACGGTCGCGGTCGTGTCGACGTCGTCCCGTTTTGCGTCTCGCGGAACAGAAACTGAACAAAAAAAAGAAACAAAAAGAAAGAAAGAAAGAAAGCGGGGATAGGAAAGACCGAAGCACACACAGGCTGTGCCGCGTGAGAATGAAAAACTGCGTAGTGCGACTCCGATAAACAAACATCCGAACGCGGGGTAGATGTAACGTAGTACAGTTTCTGTTTTCCTTTTTCGTCGGAGAATCGGATCGGAGTAAGGAACGCGAAGCGCGCTCCGAAGGTGTCCCGTATACTTCGCGCCGGGGTTCACTCGGCAGTGAAATAGTCTGCAGTGTGAAAGTGGTGATAATCCAGTGCGCGTCGAACGTCGTGGACTATCCGGGTGAATTCTTCGGGTGATCGTATACGTAGTATATATACGGCGCAGCGATTCGCGACTCGCGTCGGTACACGGAGTGGCGTGTAAGGGAGAGAAAGAGAGAGATAGAGAGAGAGCGAGAGAGCGTGAGCGAGAGGGGGAGAGAGGTGGCGAGCGTGAGAGCGCGAGAGAGGAGCGCGTATACGCTCTCCCTCCCCGTCGCGTCTCCGCGCGCGCGGTGCACCGCGCCGTCCGTCCACCTTTCGCGTTGCCGCGGAGTGCACGGGATAAAATGGCGCTTGCTTTCGTCCGTGCACCTCTATCGACCGTGACGAACTGTTCGGCGGAATCGCGTCGGCACCGTTCGCCACGGCCCTTCTGAGGGAGAGCCTCAACGACACGTCCCCGTCGTCGCCGTATCCGATCGTCGACGTCGCCCTCGCCGTCGCCGTCGTCGTGACCGTCGTGCCCCTTTCTTCAATCCTCGCCAAGTCGCCGGGGTACCGTGTGTTGTATGTGCAAGTGTCGGAGCTACGGGGAGTTCAGTTCTTGCGGTCACGACGATTTCGGAGCTGAGCGATTCCGGAGCGAGCTCTAGGTGAGTCCAAGTCGTATCACCCTGCGACTCGCAACGCTGACGATGCCCCCGGAGGCGTAAATTCCTAGGCTGCATTCAGACATTTCACCCAGGTATCGCATTATCCTTCTCGAGTAGAACACAGAAGTCGTGATAATATCGTAAGGACATCATCGTGACCTTATTTGTCACTTTATGAGTTCATTTTTAAGTATCAAATGACATGATATCGTTATATGACTTAATTAGGACTCTCTGTTCTACCCGAGAAAATCAAAATGACTTTATTTCGATTCTTGGTGTCAATAAACAATTAAATTTGGTAACCAAAAATCATTATTTTAATAGAGTTATTTTGACTTTCTCTGACTTGATGTGTCCCTTGAGGTGTTTAACACTTGGCGAACAACAAGGATAAAATACCTGGGTGCAGCCAGGTGAAGTTTCCGAACGCAAAGGAAAGAATTCTTAACGGAAGAATTGTGCGTTTTAACGCGATTTGTTTTTCATGCGACAACGGCAAGAGTCTCGCTATCGCGAGCCTGTCTCTATGGATCGCAAGTATCAGGAGCTGATATCGCGATAACCCAGCGATAATCTGACGCCCCGAGATAGCCTGCGGATATCGCGCGGCCAGAGATTTCGTGGAATTGCATCATATACGCGACCCGTTACACGAGACCGTGGACGAGAACCATGGGACAAATCCCGCGATACTCCACGGAGACTTCGCGTAACGGCGAGGTATTAACGATCGGTATCACGGTGAAAGGCATTAATTCGCCTCTCTCGTTCCTTCGGCCGTCCCGCGGATTCCGATTCTAACGCCTTTCCTCGCGCTCCCTCGCGCTCGTCGTTGCACCACGTTTTATTGTGCAAAATTGAAAAAGTTGTCAAACGGTTCGAGAGCGCTCTACTCGAGTGATCGAGTAACTGCGTTTAATGAACCCCTTCTTGGATTCCCTTTGAAATTCCTTCCATTTTTTTCCTTACGAATTCATCCAATCGAGTTGATGCGCATTCTTACAACTAATACATATAATTGATAATTAATGATAATTAATATCTGTTTTGTTTCCTAAGGTTTAAAGGTCACGTTCAATCGATTAGTTTGAATTTGTTTTTAAGTATCGTATTTCTTGGATTGTAAATTGTATTATAGAATATATTGAAGATATGAAGTAATTAACGATAAATGTAAAACAGGTAACGAAGGAAACATTTGATGGTCGGTTTTTTAAAGAGAGGAATATTTATATCCGAGGAGGGAAGCAGTCGATGGCTGTGCAAAGAAATTTCGTGGTGGCGAAGGTCGCCCAGCGATACGTCCGCGTGTGTACATAGGTAATACGCGTGTGTGCAGAGGCGAGCGCGAGCGTAAAGTTTTCGCACGCGTCGAAACGCGCCGAAGAACTTCGGCCTAGCACGGCGCACAAATACGCGCGGCGTGTAGCCACACGGAAAATGACAGGACGCGCGGCGTGTTTGAGCTCGACTCTATACGCGCAAATATTTTACGCGGGCAAACACTCGCCGCGACGCGACGCGAAGGATCGTACCGTTTCTTCTTACTCCCTCGCGGCCGGCGAGAGGATTTTCTTCCTCGTTCCGTTACGTAATCCATCAAATGTCAAAACGGTTCCTCGCGAGGCCATTCTATCGAGCGGTTTAGGGTTACCGTATGTCCACCTCGTCTTAATCTTTTTTCACGGGGTAGTAAATCTCCCTTCTGTATTTTTTTCGAGATTAAGGTCGTACCAACATTATCAGCAATTTTCTTTCACGATTCGTTTATCGTAAATTTTGTATGCTTGGTTGACAGCGATGATTTGTATATCTGTAATAAAATACAGGTCGAAAATATCAAATTTGTTATATATATTATAATTATTCAATTTAGATGTTTATTTTCGTACGATTTTAGTAATATGTTTCATTATTATATTTGTCAAAATCTCATTTCATATTATTTGATTTGTCGTTGATGTTTTGAAATCAATCTCAATAATATTTTATAAATGAGGTACATGGAAAGAGCGATTTTGCTGAATTATCTATAAATTTAGCTAAATACAGATCCGAAAATGTAATTTTGTTGGACCGTTAAAATAATTTCGTAGAAATCTCAAATATGATGAACAATACTGCAAAAAGTATTGACATTTTAGTAATTAGTTTTTTAATTATCCTACGTAATTATTTTGATGATCCAACAAAATTATCTGTATCTTGTAGCTAAATTTTGAAATCTTTTAGCAAATCCATCCTTTTCGTATACATTAAAAAAAATACTAAATTTTAATAAATATTTGTTTGAACAGTTTTAAGCAAATATTTATTAAATATATAAACATATATTTATTTGACAAAAACCATTGATGTAACTTCATTTTTCTATTGAGTAAGTATTTATTTACGATAAGTAAATGTTTACTTAGAACCGTTAAAAGAAACATATATTAAGATTTAGTAAATTTTTTCGTTGTAAGAAGATAATACACGCATGTCATTCATATTGACTAAAAACTGTCGACTAAATTCCGATAAATTCACGTAATGGATGCAGAAAACGGTCATAAATACTCGAGAGATCGGTCGGCGAGAAATGAATTTTCGTGACGTGATCACATCACGAATATGTCGACGGGCGAACCGATCGTTATCGCACGCTGACAATGAACATATTGCTAGATAGGAAGTGTGATAATTCTTCGACCATTGGATAAAAAAAAAAGGAGTACAACCCTCCGCTTTTCTACCTGTTGTTGGCCAAGCTAGGTAACGTGGATCTCATACACGGTGTTTACCTCGAGTTTGCGGAACATGTCACGTATTCAAACGTAACTGAATCGTGATAACAATGTTTTTCCACCATTGACGATCGCGCTAATTGCGAGACGATTGGCTATGTGTGAAAATGTCTACCTTAGTCTAAAATTTACACACGCGGAGTACGTGTCCTTTAAAACGCATTTGAGCACTATTGAAAATCAAAATAACCCTCCAATCTGAAATCGATAATTTATATATATACTGAGAAAAAAATAGCCTAAATTTAAATAAATATTTATTTGAATACCGCCGACTAAACATTTATTTACAATAAGTAAATATTTATTTAGTAAAAAGAAGTAATCAAATTAATGTTTTTTGTATCAAATAAATATATTTTTATATGTTAATAAATATTTAGTTGGTACGATTCAAATAAATATTTATTGAAGTTTAGGATATATTTTCTCTCTCAGTGTACTTATTTATTTATATTTAATTTTAAATAAAAATTTATTGTCGATGCAACTGTCTTTCTAAATCTGAATTGTGTTTTAAAAAAGTATAAGGAAAAGTAGTTTTACAAACAAATATTGAAAGTAACACGATCTTTTTGCAAGTTCCGTTATTTCGATTCTTTTTTCGCAATTTCTACAAGCAGCTGACACTTTTATATATTCAGACACAACGCATGTGTTTCAATGAAACAACTTTTCAGTATTTTCACGCTCATAAAATTTCTATTCAGAGAAAACACATGTAACGATGGAAAACGTGGAATTATTTAACGAATCCGCAGCAAAATGTTCTCCTCGTTTTACAAAATAATCCCAACGCTAAGGGGCTAAACAGAGAAAGTATGCCCGGCGCGCAAAATAACGACAATTTAGTTTATTAACCATTAACCCGTCTATTAACCATTATACTCGTAACATTTAGCGGCTCGCATGCAAAATCGTGCTCTCTCGCGCGTTCGTAAAACACGACAGTTTCAAAACGGTTTCCGCTGTGTTCGCAGGCGTGTTGAAGTAGCGACGGTGGCCTCGTTTCGCGATATAATCATATAATCGATTTGGTAACGATTCCAATCGCCCTTCGATTCACAAGTACATTTAGATCACACAAGAAAACAACATTAATAAAACAAAGTGAAAATGCCATTGCATTTCGTAAGCGCCCAGTGTCTATCAAAAGCAATTCAATCCTTAAACGCTAGTTCTCATTGTTTTCTTATTCCTACATAAAATCTGTTCTTTTAAACTAAAGTTCTTGCACGTTGGAGAGAAAAAGAGAAAAGACGAATCGTGCGAGAGAAGTTCAGCTAAAAAGAACATATTTTACAGTTTTATATGTTTATATATATTTAAATTTTTGTCTTTTAAATTGGAATACCCATATTATATAATCTAAACTAACGCAAATAAACTTTACATTATATGTAATCTGATAAATTAAAGTGAAACAGAATTCCCAGGAATGTATATAACGTCTCTAAAGCTATATATGCATGTGGTAGTATAATTATACAAAAGGTATATTCAAACGACTTTAAACCCCAAGGCGCATCAGAGGGTTAATCGCGCGTGCACGTAGAATATAGGCAGCAACTTACCCCCGTGTTCCTCGTTTTCCCTCGTATTTACGGCGACGTGACTCCGAAGCTTACGCAATTTCATAAATGAATCGACCCGCTTCCGTCATTAGGGCGTAATTCCATTTTCGGCGTCTCCCTCCTTCTCCAGCTCGCCAGAGATTAGCCTCAATTCATCGTGTAAACGTATAAAAGCCGCTAATTTGTCCCGTATCTTCTTTCGTCTCCAGACGCGTCTACGGGCGCAACTGCTTGCTGTCTTTCACATGTCGGACATGGCAAGAGGAGAAAAAGAGAGAGAGAGAGAGAGAGAGAGAGAGGGAAAATGTCGCCAGCAACGTGAGAACGGATCCTCGGATGTTTGTCTCCGTGCTCGTGGCGCTATCCGGTCGTCGAGATCTTGTCCGATAATCGCCAGTGGACCGTTAGACGAAAACGATCGCGAGTCCCGCTGAGATATCGCGTTGCCTCCCATTCCATATCTCCCCTCTTCACTCGCTCTTCATCTCGCTTTGCGTACGTGTACTTACGTATATGCTCCCAGGGGCGAATCTGCGTGGAAATTAATGAAACTTAAGCTTCAGCCGTTCAAGAGAGGTTCACCCCATAAGGCATCTTCGGTGCACTTGAAACCCGAGGCGAAACGTTATTCGAAATATTATCCCCTCATTTTACTTTAATGGAAAGAATTAACAGTTTCATTTAAAATTAGAATAAATTCAATAAATGATTATTATCAGTCTTCTATCTATCTTTGTCTATTCTATCATCCGTTTTGAAATCACGCATTATGTAAAGAAGGGAGAGGTACATGTCTTTAACACTATGAAGCTGTCCGCGTTGCTTGTACTTTTTGTACCCAGCAGCTCCGCTTTATTTTTTCTCCAACATTCAAACATATATATATATATATTTTTTTTTTAAATGTGAGGGATTTGAAGCAGAACAGACCTTATTTTGCGCACGCTCCAAAAATGATTAGTCCCGAGGTCTCGAAGAGTTCTCATACTTCATTGCGCGCTTCTAAGAGGCAATCTCATCGGCATGGCGAAGATCGGAGCAATTAATTATGATTACTGGTATTATTAGAGACGCGCACTGGCGTGTCTATCGACGCGCGTCTGCATGTGCGTGCGTGCGTGTGCGTGCGTGCGTTCACCGACTTGGCCCGCTGGTTGGACATGTACTCGCTCTCGCACACGCTCGGGCACACTCGCCGCTGGTGTAATTGCATCGTGAAAGTGTTACAAAGCGATTCCCGTCGGCCCTGTGAAAACGCGTCGCGTTGCGTCGCCTCGACTTCGCGTCGTCGCGCGTTGCTCGATCGAGCGCTGCACCGCCGCTGCGCTGTAAACGTAGTGAAAGTAGTGCAACCACCTGGCTCGTCCTTTGAAAACCTGCAGCCCGTACGTGCATACCTTCGGCATGCACGCGCCAATCTAGTCCTGCGAGTTAACGTCGAACATCTTATAAACATGTTGAAAGGAAAGAGGTTAAAAAATAGGCACGAGTCATCTACTTTAAATCTATTCTCATCGATAATCCATCTAAAGTTATTTGGGCTAAAAATGACAGTGTTATTATAATATACCTACTTTTATTTATTTGTTTTACGTATATTATTACGCATCGCTGTATACAATAACCGTTGTCGCTTCTTGTATAATGTATTTTAATTTTTTACTTTTTCACTTTTAAGCCTCTAAAAGGGCCAGATAAATCCATAAAATAACAGTGGTTTTTCGAAAATCCCGAAACAATCCCGGGATTATGCGGGGCATTAAGGAAGTTCCACAAAACCTTGAAATGCGTCGTTATGGACAAGCCGGTCGATTATAATCTCGCTTTACATGTCCGACCACGCCGACAGGTCCTGCTGCAACCGCGTGTAATCTCGCTCGCTCATCTGGGATCTAGGGTTACCTGATGGTCGTCGCCGACGAGCGACGAATGCACGTACTTTTCGAGCGCATTGTGCGCGCGTGCATCTCGGGGGATATTACTACATTCGCAAACTTCCATTTTGACTGGACGCGGAAAATACTTACGAGGCGAAATAGAATCTCTGAGATCGTCGCGTCATATCGCGTTGCGTCGCGTCGCTTCCGACGAGCATGCCGTGAAAATTCAATTTTCCGAGTCAGCCCCTCGACTGACCCGGTTATTTATATTTATGAAGATCCTCCATCTCTCTCAATAATATATTATTGCTTGCGGAAAATTATTACGCCTCTAATAGGGAATATTTATAATTGCGGTATTTTAGCAGTTTTTATTCGAAAATGGATCTAATGGATCGGATCTTTAAACATTCTTGGAAACACTTTTAATTTGTTATTATATTTAGATAAAAAGCAATAATGCTATTTTTGCATCGAATTGTGTGTAATTGCGATTTCTGCAAAATTCTTAGGAATTACGATTTCTTTTCGTCAAAAGCGCAATGTGTTGTATTCACAAAATTATTTTGCTCAAGTATCTAATAATTTAGCTAGATAGATCTGAAAATTTGGTTTTTTTTTTGGTGGACCAACAGATCAAAATAATTATATACGATGCTCAAACTAGTCGCTGGAACGTCCAAACTTCTTGTAATTACTCATCATGTTTGAAATTCTTACGTAATTATTTTGACGATCCATCAAAATTATTTTCAAATCTGTATCCAGCTAAATTTTTCCGTACTTCAGCAAAATAATTCTTTTCGTATTCCTTACAAAAAGAAAGAAATTATCGAGCATAGTTACAATTTAATATGTGCAAGCATTATCTGCGCACGTCCGTACATTTGTTACAGTCATCAGATACCACTCGAACGATTAATTACACCCCTGATACGTTGCTAATCCCCGTCGTTTAAAATTGTACGTCACGGCCGCTCACGGTGATCTCGGTGCGCGTTGAAGATCGTTAGATCTTAGTAGATGATTGATATCGGGGATTTCTTCATGGCCGTTTAAACGAGACGAATAGAAACGTCACCTTATCTGCTTACGAGAAAGTCGACGAGACATTGAATGTGTTTCCGAGATGTAGCCACGTCTTCGTTCTTTAGCCTACAAATTACGTGCGATACGAGAATTCCCGTTTGGCTACTGGAATTTTTAATGGACCCTCGGCTATTTGCATACTTTCATGACATCTGCCACAGATCGACTTACTGCCGCCTCGTATCGAGCGACACGTTCGCTTACACAAGCGACGGTGGAATTGATAATTATCCCGCTGGAATTAATAAATCCCGTTAGAAAGACCAACGGGGGATTTTCATTCCCACCTAAGTATATAAAGCAAAAATATTTGTCGTGATCACGCTCAAAGATTAACGCGATTATCTCGATACTCCCGACGGCGTT
This sequence comes from Trachymyrmex cornetzi, assembly GCF_001594075.2. Lineage (NCBI taxonomy): Eukaryota > Metazoa > Arthropoda > Insecta > Hymenoptera > Formicidae > Trachymyrmex > Trachymyrmex cornetzi. Next base: position 1,236,541 of record NW_017299871.1, on the reverse strand, counting down.
TAAGCGCATGATTTTTCTTAATGTTCCCTTTCGATATCAAATTTCTCTTACAAAACACCCGGTGTGCGTTCCCGTCGTGCGCATACATCGTTAACGATCCGACGACTCTGAAGAAAAAGAAGAGTCAAGTTAAAAGAGAAAGAACGTACCGGGCCGTTACGTAATTTTGATTTATTCGCGAGTTTTACTCGCAGAGTTATGACCATCGAAAGAGAGAGACGTTAATTTTTCGGCTTTTATATAGCGTGTCGAAATACTCACGGGGCGTGAGTTACAGTCATACTCATTCGTGCGTTCGTTGGACCACGATCTCTCAGATGTTGAAAATCGTTCGAGTTGGCGGTGCAACGACGGCCATTGATTCCACGGGGATATCGAATGATATCGAACAACGATCAGGAGCCTAGTCGAGAGCACCTGTGTGTGATACAGTAATAATAATTGCGACAGTATATAACTCGCGCTGGGTTGCAAAACTCCGTCGATATCGCGACACCGAACACCACGGGGTGAAAGGTTTTCCCCACCTAGATATTTGTAAGAAGCTTATCACGTGGTCACGTCCCCAGGTATATACCTGCATATAAATACAGTTGTTAGAAAAAAAATCGTTTGCTACGCTGAAAAAAAATTTACTATATTTTAATAAATATTTTTCCGAATATTTGTAAGTAAACATTTACTTGTAGTAAATAAATGTTTACTCAATGAAAAAATGAAAGTTGAATCGATTAATGGTTCTTGTATCAAATAAATATATGTTAACATTCAGCAAATGTTTACTTACAAATATTGAAAGAAATTTATTCAAAGAATAAATAAATATAAATAAAAGTAAAAATATATATAAATATAAACATAAATATAAATAAATAACTTTGTTTTAATATTCAAAGAATATTTATTAAGATGTAGTAAATTTTTTTTCAATGTACATTGATATAAAATACTTGTCCACTACACGTTTCTGCTTTATATTATTTGCTTAATTTATTACTGTTCCTAATTATCGTAGGTTTTGAAACAGCATCCTGCTGATGCCTCACCTTTTGTGGTGCATTTTTTCTATTACTGTACAATTATTAATACTTGTCTTGTTAATTTTGCACTTCAATAAAGAGATGATGATGATTATTATTATTGTTATATAACGTAATTCGCTCGAATGCAAAGTCGGCAGTGAAATTATTAGGAATTCACGGATGGTTTATCAATGATGACCGATTTAATTAAAACGTTCGGGCGTACCTTTTACGATCGCCGATATTCGTGCCCGTCGATATTAATTTGCGAAATCGGCCGCGAGACAAATGCTTTCGTCGACCTAATTGTTCGATGCTCGAGCGCTTTATAAGCGGATTCTCGCGTGGCCAGCTCGCATTTACATACATTACGGCACGTACAACGACGTCGGGGACGATGGATACGAATGTACACGTCGGTAAACGTTATCTTCGATTTTTCGATAGACCGCCTCCTGTCTCCTTATTCATCGTACTTTCTCTCGCGCCGATCATCGCCAGCACCGGAGGATAAAGCGATCGTTATCGTCTTTGCGAAAGAATCATTCGTCACCCCAGCCAAGTGTGAGGAGCAAGATCGACGGGAGGGAGAAACGGTGTTCTTCTTTTCGCTCATGAATTTCTCGCGAGGGTAAACGGTGGCGGCTTCATTGTGTCCACGTGGCCGACCGCTTTAACTTTCTGCTTTAACGATCGACACGCGCATCCCTTCAGTAATGATTACTGTGATCAAAAGCATTGTGTAGACGCATTTACGCCTAGAATAGACAATTGCAAGTTGTTGGGGTCAGTAAATTTTAGCGGGATATTTTTTTATCTTATTCGGGGTTAGAACATTTTATTTTATAAATAAATATAGTTGTGTCTATGATGTAAAAAGACTAGGAGAATCAATTTCAGGGATTCGCGGTCGTTCAAAGTAATGTCGACATTTGTGATCAATCAGAAATCGGTTGTTATATGGAGAGAGCAATTTGGCTCTGAAGAATCTAAAGCTTTAGCTGTAGATATAGATTTGAAAATAATTTTGTTGGAACATCAAAATAATTTTGTAGGAATATTAAGCATGATGAGTAATGCTGCAAAATGTTGTAATATTCTAGCAAAGGTAATATTTTAGCTAGATACAAATCTGAAAATAATTTTACTGGATCATCAAAATAATTAGATAGGATGACAAAATTGTTTCAATTCTATCTAATTATTTTGATGATCCAGTCAAATTATTTTCAGACGTATATTTAGCTAAATTTTTTGAGCCTTCAGTAAAATTGCTCTTTCCGCGAAGGAATTTTATAAGCTGATATAAAATCTCTATTACAAATTTGTCACTTATTAAAAATTTGCTTCAAATTATATTCAGATGTGATTATGTGGAACACCTTTTCTTTTTTAAGAAGGAAGAAAATTGAATTAAATCAATTAAGAAGGTAATGAAAGTAAATTTAGGATATCTAAAGAATAGATACATGAAGTATTAAATTAAAAATTAAACTTAACTTTCTCTTAAATGAGAGGCGAAAAATAACAATCTCGCGATAAATTCGGCGAAAAAATATTCGACTCTCGCCTCTCGTCGAAACGAAGATCCGATCGCCGATTCAGGGAGGGCCTTGCGTTGCATTATTATTCGATAGCGGTTCTAGAGGGGGAGAGCTCTTTTGGTTGGTAGGTGAAGAATAAATTTCGCACTGTCACTGGAGGAGATAAATGTGGCAGCCGTCGCGACGAATGGAGAAGTCTGGCTCCGATTATCGATATCGTTCGCGGCCCTTCGCACCACGCACGTAATGGTGCGATCCTTTTTTACATTTTAATCTTCTGGCATCATGTCGATGGATGGAATTTCGGGAATAGCCGTAAATTCACGAAACAACAATAAATCTTTGGAGGAAGACTTACTTTATTTTTAAATTCACTCTGAAATACATTATTAAAGTCCCATATTTCCTGTTAGAAATATTGATATTAATTATATAAATTTTTATGTCTTTGATGAGAATAAAAAATCATATCGTTATAAGAAAAATAGAAACCTTAAACTAGTCTGATTATGAGCATTTTGTCGAAACAAGAATGAGAAAGAAGGATATATTTACTTTCTTTTTATATATATATATGCTATTTCATTTTGGCTTACTGAAGTTAACAAACGGGACGGGCCAATCAAAAGTTTGTAATCTCCCAGATTCTGTTACACAGGGTCTTTACAAAGGATAATATTTTTCCTATTACAAATCAAATTGTAATAGGATATGGTAGTACGATCTGTTAATGATGAAAGAATGAAGGTCGGAAGAATCATATTTTCTGAAAAAACCGGCGCCAACGAGAATACCGAGCACGACAAATTACCGGCGATAATTACCAGGATTTCGTTCGTCCGGGGGGGTGATGGATCTAGGTTTATTTTCTTGTTGACGGCCCGCCGTTGAATGGAAGAGTTTCGCCTCCTCCGTCCGTCCGCTGCTCGAGTTTCATGGGAATCTGGCCAATGGTCGTGGCACTCTGTACGAACCTTTCTTGCGCGCGTCTTGCGTCGCGCATATGGTCGTGGGTTCTTTTTTTTTTTTTCTTTTCTCCTTACCGGCGACGGGCCATTTTTTGGGAAGTGGGCGTACCTCTTTCCGGTTTTCGGTCCATTGTGTTCCGTCCTGCCTGGTTCGCTTCGCCGGTCGCCCGCTCGCCGAGAATGCGCCGACGTTGCACTCGCGCGAGCCGCGTGCAGGCACAGGACCGGATTATCCCTACCTGTTCCTGCCGCGCACGCAACGTATACAGATGCCTGCGCCTGCCGTGGTACGCGCCGTTTTCTATACGTCGTGTACGGGAGAGGTATTTTCGCGTTGGAACACACGCGGCAACTCGTTTCGCTTAATACCGCCGCTCGGCATGGCGATGATTAAACTCGGAAAGTCGAATCCACTCTCACGAAATATGTTTCTATCTAATATTGAAAAAGGATATAAAGTCTGTTTCGTTGTTTTCGTATATCACTTTTGAAATAGAAAAAAAAAATATATATATATATATATTACCGCAAGATTTAAGGGGATGCTGGAGTGACGGTCGAAGTTAATCAAGGTCGATAGTACAGACTTTTTTAAATTCCAAATTCGACAGTAGTGACATCTTTCATTCATTTCTTATACTAATTATATATTGTTGTGTCTCGCTCAAACGCATTCATCTGTCCTTATCTAACATATTGCAACGCCATCTCTTAGAAAGAGATCAACTAAAGTAGTATACGAACGAAATTTTTGGCGACTCTTTTCTCTTATACCAAAGCCCCTACCTCGTTTCTAAAAGCACAGGATTGTTCTTCAAAGTTTTCTGTAGGCTGATGGCTACTTATTTTAAACGGGTAAAATCCGAAACTCTTATATGCAGCACATATTGTGACGAGTTGACTGCAGGAGCCAGTCACAAAACTACAATTTTTAATTTTCTTTTATTTTTCGCATTAAATTGTAGCTGGCAGCCTGTGTTGTTGTCGATACTTTAATTGTGGAGAAGGACTTTTCAATCCATAAACACAATTAAAAGAAAAGAGCCTTTAAAAATTAATGGTAGAACAGGACACTCCAGCATCCCCTTAAGTACTTGGATTAATTCCATAAAGTAAGGCTCGAATGAATTAAATCAAATATATTATGTTAATGTCAATAAAGAGTCGATACTGGATGTTGAAACGTTTATGACGATTGTTATGATTATTATTTGATTAATTATCACCATATTTATCAAACTTAGAACTTAATAAATTTATGTACACATAATTATGTACATCCAATGTCGGCTCTTTATTGGCATTAATATTATATATTTGATTTAAATACTTAAATTTCCCCATTCGTGTGAAGTTAGCCTCCCAACTTTACAAAAAATTATCTTTCTACAGCTCACTCGATTGTTCATTTGAATTTTCGTTTGCACACTTTCAGTAAAAAGGTTATTCAAACAATTTTAGAGAAGCCAACTTTTTCACCCTAGTTCCCCAACTACTAGCAAATTAGATCGGAATAATCTCCATCGATAGATTTTCGTTTGCACATTTCGAAACAAGTTATACTTTTTTCCAATAGTATTTTTGCGATTTTAATCCTTTTATTAACAAGTTATATCGTACAGAAAAATTTTAGAATTAAACAATTATTTACACGCTTACTAGATTATTACAATACGTTTCGTCGAAAAAAAATGCGAAACAATTAATTTCTTCACACAAACTCAAATACCAATCTCACCATTTTGACGTTACCAACTTATCAACCTATTAATCGCGATCACAAGCGCGTGACATTAGGCCTGAGCCACCATAAATCATGTATCTACCTTGGCATCTTTACGCCGAACCTAGGCTTTCGAGCTTAAAGTTTTATCGCGCGAGTGCGCACGTTCGAGCGATCGCGCTCTGCTTTCTGAATTTTCCAATAAAAAGATCGCCGTGAGTATATAACGCTCGAGCACAGCTCGAGCCGTTGAACCGGAAAGATTTAAACGGCTACCTATTTATGCCGTCTATGGTTAATAGTAGCGCGCTTGCCAATAGCCAGCCGGCCTAACTGTTCAGTGGCAAATAGATATTGAAGAACGACGACAGCGCGCCGCATTTTGATGGAGGATTCCGCGCGAGAGGGACGTGGCCACACGAGATGGTAGAAACCGTTAGAACTAGTGCTTTTCTCCTTCTCCTCCTCCTCTTCCTCCTCTTGGCCTTCTGCTCGCGCGCGCGGACGGTTATCTCGTCGAGAGGATCAAAAGATTCGGGTCGAGGTTAATCTCTGCCTCCTCTCGTCGTCCGACAGGCACCTGCGATTAATTTCGTACCTTTTCTTCCAGTTCCTCGATATTCTTCTCCCCGTCTTTCCTTCTCGCCTCCTCCTCCTCCTCACTTTGCCCCCCCTCCTGGACACGCGATTTTCGAGAAAAAGGACGAGAAACGCGATAGTCGAGGACGACGAGGCTCCAATTTACCTCGACTCATCTTAATACCCTGCAATTTCGCGCGTAAATATTTACCATAAGAATATCCGCTCGAGCAGGATTCGTAACGGCGCGGCGGGGCATTTTTTTTCACGTGAGATCGCGCGCGATTATTTTCGCTATCGATGAAGAAGAGCAACCCTGTTCTCCCGTTGTTACGTCGTACGCGCGGATGAGTCTTACTCTCGTCGCTTCTTCTTCCGTGATCCATCTGACGCTCTCTTTGCTCTGTAAACTCCGACGAATGTGTAAATTTACGGATCAAACGGCACGTTAATCGATCCTTACGACATCGGAGCTCGCCGCGCGTATGTTTGTTCGGGATCTTTATTTGCTGCTGTATGTGTAGCTCCTAGTTGCACCGTCTATCGAGATAAAAGGAGCCTGTAGAAGGATCCAAAGACTTCTGATGCCCCGTCTCTGTTTCTCCTTTTTTACGATCATCGCGCACGTTTGATGTGTAACGTGTGTCAGTTTCTCTCCTCTCTCTCTCTCTCTCTCTTTCCTTATCCCTGGACCTTGCGAGTCTCTACTGCCTCAGGAGAATCCTTGGCTAAATATTTGATGTGCGAGAGCGCGCAGCTGCGACGGGATTCCGAAACGCCGAACAAACGACTGGGGATCGGCAAAGATACCGTTCATTATGAAATTCCACCTGGTAATCAGAGGAGAGAGCGAGAGAGAGAGAAAGAGGCTTCTCCCTTTACCAGCGCAATGGACCGAACTCCTTTTACAAAATTGTTTACAATAACGCTATTCCTGCTTGACTTTAGCAACATTATTTTATTAGGTATACGTTAGAAAATTTAGCAAAAAGTTTGACGATTTTTTCCCAAGATAAACGTTTTTAAAACCTTTTTTTTTTTATCTAATTTTGACTCTAATTTTTTGCCTATGATTAGTCGAGAAATATTTCGTCGCTCTATCGCCTCTATCAGAAGATAAATCCATTTAAAAGAGATTTATATGATCACGCGATGCTGAAAAAAAGTATCGGAGTTGGAATAAATGGTCCGCGATAGATTTACACTTGAAAAGAGAGCGTCGTGGTGGGGGAGTATCTTTTGAGATGAATATCGAGTGATTTTGCCGAAATTTCACGGTGTTTAACCAATCGCCATAGTTCGTCACCTGCCCAGTGGTCGATGAGTGTGAGAGAGCATCGTTTAACGCATAAACTTGGCAAAGCGGATAGTTTTCTTTTGTCAGTAAGACGCGCGTGTACAGTCCGGAAATATCGACGTCGCTCTTAGAGAGATGCCAGCCTCGGAATATATATGTATGTATGTGTGTGTGTGTGTCGCGTATCGCATCTGAGGCCTTTATACCTCGACGTGGGACACCTGGGGTTTCTCTCTCTTTCGGAGACGACACTACCGATTCGACACCTCTCCGTATTGAAAGCCGTTGTCCATCCGCTCGTGTAAAAGCCGATCGGAAATAAAGAGAGGGCGGGTCAATTTGTCCGCACGATTTGGAGAGCTCATGGGGTGAATCGCGCCATGTAACGTCCTCCTGCTGAGAACAAATATATAACGCCGTTATATTGGAGCTTCAGTTAACACGAAATATATATGGATTATCGATCGTGTGCGATTTTAGCCATCCCAATACCATCCCAATGTGTTCTCCCGGTCCTTTTATTATTCTGAACGCTGTTGTCGTATTTGCTCTCCATAAGATATGCTTTATATATTTTGAATTTAATAAACATTTCTAGATAAACACTTGCCTAGAAAGAATTTTTTCGTAAAATTTACCCTGAAGGTATGATAGTCGTAGGTATTGTATTTCGAAGAATTTTATATAAATCTCTTATTCATTAATAACACTATAATAAAATATAAAACAAGTGTGATTAATTTTACTGAAGTGCATAGAAAAATTCTTTAAAATATTGTATTGTACCGCAGCTACTATATTTTTAAGGTAAATTTTAAGAGAAAATTTTCGGTGTAAATTATGAATGAGGATTACATTTAAAAAATAAAGTATATATAATACTCTTTATATAAAATATTTATATTAATATTTTTTACATTTAAAATATATTTATATTCTAATATTTTTTATATTAATAGTCTCTTAAAAGGATTGTACACAATAGATTCGTCGATATTGCAGCAATAAAGTGAGAATGCAATCACACATAAATTATAGTGCAAATACTCTTAATTAGAATTCATCAGAGAGATAGATTTATTCGCGTTACCTTATCCCTTCAAACAATGGTTTAAGAACGATTCTCGGAGCAACGTTGGAAATCAGGTGGTATGGTATTAGAGATAAATAGATTGATATCTCATCGCCACGAGTTTTCTTAGAAACGGTGACTCAACTTTTTGTATCGCGCATCGTGGTATTATTAATATCGAACCGACATTACAGAGTGGCCAGGTTTTTATCGTGTTTATTATCATTATTAATATTGCGAAAGATAAAAGGCGGGAGAAAGAGAGGAAAATAGTTCGTGAGAAGAAATTCGTTTAGATCGACCTCGGTATTACGCGTGCTCTCTTTTAGGTTTTATCTGCCTGCACGATGCAAAAGTGGGTTAAGTCAATGTCCGAAGGGATTTAAAAAGCGCCGTATTTACTGAATTTTGCTACGACCAACGTATTGTGTAAACGCTTCTTTGTTCTTTATTTCTTTCTTTCTTCGTATCTCCTTTTTTTCTGCAGCGTCTGATAAATCCGTACGGACTTCCGATGAGCGATAGTGGCGTTCATCGACAGGCGGTTCTCATAAAAGGTTAATGATACAGATCTCGCAGGTCAAAGAAGGATGAAAGAAAATGTATAACGTATTTATATACGCGAGAGAGAATCGTACATTCCAGCACTATTTAAGTATGCACGTGCTTTCGTTATCTTATCGTAATAACGGTACCCGCATCCCTCTCCTATTTGTTTAATATAATTATTGCATGATTGAGGTTTTGCATCGAAGAAATCTCGACGCTTCGTTAAATGTGATTTATGAATGCCGTTATCATCGCGTCACGATTTACGCGTAGGCGTATAAAAGCGCATTCGTGCCGAGAAGTCTGCGACTGCACGAGAAGAGTTTTCCTCAAAAAAAAAAAAAAAAAAAAAAAAGAATTATCTCTCGGTGATTTATTTATCATGAATAATTCGGTCTGGTATTTATAGCGAGTCAATTATTCGCAATTGCCATTTGCTCGCGTCGATCGACCGCGTCGTCAATATATATAAGAACCTTACAGCCGTACAAGCAGTTATTACCTTCGAATTATTCGTTATAAATAAGGGGATTAAAATCTGTTGGAGATTGAATTTTTCGAAATCACTCGCATTTGCATATGTGAGTCTTATATTTTTGTATGTGAAAATAGGACGATTTATACTTAATATATGCTAATATTTCAACTCGGTCTATTTTTGCGAGTTATTTTATATTTCAACCAATGTCTATATATCTAAATATTATCGTTCAATTTCTTAATCTTCAATTTTTATGATTTACTGATTAAATTACAAATATATCGCAAAAATCGCTTAAGATTATCAGAAGTATTCCTCATAATAGAGAGTTCAAAATGATACGAATGATATATAAAATAATTGATGTTGTTGAAATAATTCTAACAATGTGATAATATAATACATGCTCATTTATTATCAGAAGGGGATCTCTACCTAATGCGTTACGAAATCAGTGTACAAATCCTTAATTAGCGGTTTTACTCGATTAGTTTCGACAGACGGAGATCCTTTGTACGTGTCGACAAAGTGAAACGCTTAATCGGCATCCGAGTGGATCCTCTCGAAAATTGAGAAATCAGGAACGTGCGTACGAGAAGAGTGTGCGCACCCTGTATGCGTGTTTCCTCCCTCTTTCCCCTGTTCTCCTCTCTCTCTCTCTCTCTCTCTCTCTTCCTGATGTCCGTCTGGGCTGGGTTATATACGGAGAACACGTCCACCTTTCCTCCCCTATCGGGCGGCTACATTAGCCTTTGTAGATAGCGTTAAGTGCTCCTGAGTATATCCAGGCCCGCCAATGCCGGCAGATCCAGCTGTCTCGGTATATATCGGTACGTGCGAGCTCGACATCACACGAGCCTGGGTGCCCAGTTCGACGACTACTAGTGGCTCCAAAATCACTTCCTTTTGGATACCGCACGTTACTCAAACACGGTCGGCGTCACATCGAGAGATTCCTCTCGAGAGATCGTTTGCCCAAGAGAAAAGATAATTATCTTAATTTTTACCGAGTGGAAAATCGACACAAAAATCATTAATATCAGCGTTTTATTAATAATGAAAAGTTGAAAAGTATATTTAGTCTTATAAAATATGTATCATAATTCTTACACTGAGAGAAAAATATACTGAATTTTAAATAAATTTTTGTTTAAGTACAGTTGAATATTTAAGTATCAAATTTAAACATATATTTATTTGGTACGAGAACCATTAATTGGATTTAATTATATTTTTTATTTAGCAAATATTTTCGTCAATAAATGTTATATTAGTACTTTCAAACAATTATTTATTAAAATTTGATACACTCTTTCTCTCAATATATGAAACACGTATGTATTACTTTTACTTACATTTTAAAATGAAAAAGTTTTGATCGTCTACTAATCGTATTATTGTATACAGTAATAAAGTATCGATTGTGATAGGAATAATAGAGTTGGCATGATAGAAACGATCTTGTTTCTTTGTTTGATGGATTTCTCGAAAAACTGCATATCTTTCATCGCTAGCGCGATTTTCCTTGAAATCACACGAATCATCAGAGGACGCACTCGCGCGCGAAATCACTAATTAGCGCTTTCTGGTAGAAATAATGGTGATTACGCTCGTTATAATTCTAGCGAGCACGGGACTTTTTATTTTCGCCTCGATCGGCCTTCTCGCGCGCGAGTCATTAGTATTGCTCGTCTCGACGTTAGTGCCCCGATAATACGAGTCTCGGCCGCGCGCGAATGTACCAATTATTGAGCTCGAATGAAAAATGGACGAATGGCGCGAGAAAGATAACAGCCACTCCTTCGAAATTAGAGTATAATAGCTGCCATCCAAACGGATCGCGCAACTTTTCTCGTCATTCGTGCGAGACGCGACATTTCGGTGGATGAGCGGACCGCTCGTTGTTTTTTTTTTTTTTCACAATCTGTCTGAAAGGAGGTACACATACTCGCTTCACTATGAGACGCACCTGGACTTTGAGACGCGCAAACTAATAATTTATTTCTCGCGCTGTGATCCGTAACGAGTAGAAGTTAATAAAACGTAATGACAATGTCGGATACCAGAGTAAAACGAGATATACGTGTCACGGATCAGACTGTAATCTTGTATGTAAAACAGCTCGCCATTGTATATGGTGTCCCCATAGTTACGAGAGAGTCTACAAACGAGATTCTCTTCCTGCCTGAGGGCGACCGCGATTCTAACAGCGTCCAGGCGCGATGATGCGCACCGGCGCACCTGATCAACGATCCGCGAGCGATTTTTCATTTTTGCGCAACGATCTTCTCTTGTGAAGCAACCCAGGTATTCCTCGTGCCAATCCAACCAATGAATAATGAGGACATTTGCTAAAAAAAAACCAATCAGCACAAAAAGGAAGAAAATATAACGGAATGACCGATTTGCTGAAGTCTAAATCTAAAAATTTAAATAAGTCTGAAAATAATTTTGTCGAACCATCATATATAATTAAGTATGATGAGCGACGCTGCGAAAAATTTTGACATTCTAGCATCTATATGAATATATTTGTCAATTAAAAACTATTTATATTCACCCTGAATGAATAGACGTTATATCGAATATATCGGATAATGAATAAATTTGTTCTTTCTGATTAATCAACAAACCCCGCATAAATTTTACGGAAAATGGGTTTCGGTCAAATTGCTTTAAATTTTAATATTTCATAGCTCATGTCAAGCTGATTAAAATTCTTCATGGGCCAAAATCTTTAAATGTCTTAGTTTTTGCTCTAGGACCTTCGGAAGGTCTTTATATTCTGTATAAAAAAAGTACAAAAAAATCGAAATAAATCTTTTTTATTATACTTGTACATATATCAATGGTATGTTTATCATTTTAGTTTTGCACCCATTTTCAGAATTACCCGGAACGAACAACGTGAACGTGACGGACGTCTCATTCTTTTGAGATGCTTGATTTACATGAGTCCTCTTGCTTTTCACGAATATAGTGCTTGAGTCTCCTTGCCTTTTTGGAAATTCTAACATACACTTCTTGGAATTAAAAAATAAGATAAAGCTTTTTTCCAAGATGTTTTATGCTATAAAACATCCTTTATTATTCATATTATAATAATATTTTTCGAAATATTGAAAAATATGACACTTTTCATGGTATTATGTCCGACAGTTTTTTCCGTGACATATATGTGTACAATACAATATACGTCCATGATGTATTTTATGCAGTATTCATAACTAATGTTGATAAAAAAAATTTATTTGAATTATTTTTCCGTATAAGGTGTGATAATCTTCCGAAGGTCCTGGAGCAAAAACTAAGGCATTTGGAGGTTTATAACCGTAAGGACTTTTAATCAACTTGACATGAACTACAAAGTATTAAAATTTGAAACAATTTGACCGACATCCATTTCCTACAAGATTTGTGCGGGATTTTTTCATTTAATCTCAATCTTTAATATCTCAGTCAGATTTAATGCGTAAGCATATAAAAATTAACCAATCGTGTGTTTAGTATAAAGGACGTAACAATGGCGTCCTTTATATTTTTCTACTCTACCTAAGTTTTGTCTAGATAAGCTCAAAGTCTTCAGAATCAAAAATATTTATACAAATTGAAAATGAATATGTATAATTGAAAAATATCTAGTCAATATTTTATTTTATATTTTTATATTGAACTAAATATTCAATATTATCGAATAGCGATAAACATGTTAAGCTTGAGTATCGTACATAATTATTTTGACAGTTTATCAAAATTATTTTCAGATCTGTATTTAGCTAAATTTTTAGATATTTCAACAAAACTATTCTTTCTATGTAGAAAAAAAAACGGATTCAATGCTTAAAATGGTTCTCAGTACTAAAATATCTTCGTGTATCATTGCTTTTTATACATCTCAAGATGTGCGTGACTTTGGAACTTGATATGAGGATTCTCTGTAAAAAAACGGCTATCTCGAGCTTGTACGTTGAAAATTTGGACGGTTGCGAGCATGAAACGCGCGTGCAACGAAAACAAACGGCGGGTGGTGCATGGCGAAAAAAATCGTGGAGGCACGACAGCACTCGTAAAAGTCTCGGTAAAAGATCGTAAAAACCATACCCGACGGCGCTAAAATCGTAACGACGAGTCCACGAGCTATGGCTTTGACGATCGACCGGTTTCATCTTTGCTTTCGTTTGTACTTTAATGAAAGAGAGAAAAGTATCTGTGTGAAATGGTGCAGGTCTAACGAAACATCGTATTAAGCGCAATTTCGATATCACGCCGAATTCTTGTAGCTCGTGTCGTCAAAAATTTAAATACCCCTTTTCGTCATAATTACATACAAATAATACAAATATTTAAAATTTATTTTACGTAAAACAATGTAATATAATATTTGATAAAACATGCAGAGGGAGATAAAATTATATTTATGTATTTTATTTGAAATTAAAATATGAAGTAGATAAATTTTTTCACAATTCAAAATCATAATGTTATTGCATTGCATCGCACACCTACTTCCAGATTTATTTCGCCATCGGGCCGTTATCCGCTGTCGTTGTAACGCATTGATTTTTTTCTATCGCTTTTACAGCTTCGATGTTACAGATGCATCAGCCTTCCTGGATACACGTTAAAAGTGTCTTTTATAGAGCTCCTGGGACGGCGCAGTGCGACTGTGTACGCATGTACACATCTGTGTGACCAGAGGCAATTCGAACCACGTATACGTGATCACTCCCCGGTGACTTGGTCTATTTTCGAAATTCCATCCTCCTCGGCCAGCGCCAAAGTGCACTCCCATGTTGCGCATGCATTGCCGTTACGATTACTTTTCCTTCTTGTTCCAGCCTCGTTTCTTCCTTAAACACGCACGCCAGCACCGACTCGCACGCTAATCAAAGAAATCTGGTATCGTATCTCTCTGCGCGTTTATTCCGTGATCTCTCTTAGGGCACGCATTCAGAAATGTATGCGTGTTTCGCAAATCTCGTAATAATCATTATGACGAAGAGTATCAATTAATTTGTTCAACTTTTATACAGTCTTTTTTATGTAACATTTCTTTTCAAGCCGATTTAGCTTGTGATAAATTCACGCTACTAATATAAACTATAATATAATATAAAATAACTATATAATAGAGTAATCTAATCCCTTGAGTTAAATAACATTTTGTTACTTTTAATTTCCATGTCAAAATGTGTGTCAAAATGTAAATCTATTTATTTCTGTGGTTAGTTTCAAACAGGGGCGGCGAAGTAAAATTTTTCAGTGTATGGAGTTCCGAAGATAGATTGAGAGAGAGGAGAAGGAGGGGGGATAAATATATTTCCTCATACATATCTTTTCTACGTGGGATAAAAGTAGCCGCTCTAATTTTACTTTTTTAAATAAAATTATTAATGAGTTCCTGCATATTTAACTTATCGACCATTTCTCGATAAATGTACAATGTCGCAATATGATTTAAACGTTCTTGTTTCATTGTCGATCGAAGATAACTTTTTAAATGTCTTAAATAAGAAAATGATTTTTCATTCGAACAAGTTGTAGGAATCGTTAAAAGAACGCGAATAAATTTTACGTATTCTGGTACAAGATCTCTGATTTCTGATCGTCTTGTAAAAATTGCATTACATCCTTTAAGCAATGCAGTGGCATTTTTCGTATGTTTGTAATTTCTAGAAACATCTCACGATGTAATTCAAGCTTTTGTTCATCAAAACAATTTTCTGATTTTGTCGCCGCCCATGGTTTCAAATATTGTTTATATTAACGTATGCATTCAGTAAGGAATAGACTAAATTTGATATTTTCAAATTTAATACATTTTCTTGAGTTAAATTGTTTAACTTCTTGTTTTAGTCAAATTAACAATATATTGGATAATAAGAGCAATAGCGATCTATCGAAACAATTAAAAATAATTCAAATTGGATATAATTTGACATCATGAATTTAACAGTGTGCTTTTGAAATAGAAGCTTTTTAGACTAAAACGCGAAAGTCATAAAAATATGTTAATAAATGTTTCCTGATTTTCTTCAAACCACATATAAACATGACTCATATTATTTTCTTGATTAATTAAACTCCCTATCTTCGACTATGATATCACAATGAATCAATTCATCTCTTTTTATACTCAACACGTTTAGAATGCAACGCAAGTTTGGCGTGTGACACTGGCGATGTCTTAGGTATCCCAAAGGAATTTTAAAAGATCCGATTTATCATAGTATCTGAGCTCGTTTCTGAGAGAGTCCGAGTTCGCGGTCATCGGTCCTCTTAATTGGGGAGGCATGTGTGACACAGAAGAAAGGACGATGGGAAGAAGATAGCCGGTTTACTTTATCGGTAATTAAATATTCGTATATATCTTGCGTCGACCCTACTAATCCCCGGGCCTCGAATAATTATCGCCTGGAGTGCGTTTCATTGTCAGGATTATTCTTTCATGGAGGTCATTACACCGTATAGGGCCAGGAAAGGCAAAGACCGACGGAGTCGGAAAGAAAGGGGCGCGAAGAGAAAAAGAACGTTTCAAGAAGTTCACTCGTAGGTGCGAAATTGCGCGGAAAGAAAGTGCTCGGGGTGATGCCCGGTAACCGAAGGTTACCTTCGAATCCCGTTCAAGGTGTACGAGATGTCTGTCTCGCTCGCTTGTACCGTTAATTCGGTACGTGCGCAGGTCGGACGTTGCGATATAATAATTAATAACATTATCGCGATAAGAATATATAATTCCGTATTATACTCTTTTAGGTGTACCGGGAGTGAAACGGGAGAACGGCGAGCAATGATCTTTCGACAGCGCGCAGATCGTAATCGCGTTATCTTGAGAGAGGCGAGTTTTTCTCTTTTTTCGCTTTTATGCCTGATTTAGCCATTCGCCACTCGCGCGCGCGCGCGCGCGCCAGCGCGTCTCTGATATCGATCTCTCGTGTATTGCGCGGATCATAAATTAATATATAATGTATCGCGTACTTTCACGAGACGCGCGCGCGACTTTCGATGGCTCGTTAACTCGCCTCGGTGGAACGCCGAGAGAGGAGAACGCCGGCCGATGGAATAAGCAGACGGGAGAATCGCGCACGGTGTACACGCGTCTCTTATAGCGGACAGGAGAGAGAGAGAGAGAGAAGCATATTGTAGTGTCCGTGCATTAGCGGGACTCCGGCACGGCCGAGTATATCATTAAATATGAGAGCCGCTGAGTCGGGAGCAGCTCGATTCTTTCTTTTTTCGTTTCCTCGTCGCTCTCGTCCTCCGTTCTCCATTCTCCGCCTAGTTCTTCTCTCCTCGTCGCTCCTCCACCTTTTTCTACCTTCCTCTTCCTCCGTCGCTGCGTTCCAGCATCTCTTCTCTCTGACCGGCGACTCACCTCCCTTACGTCGCGTCGTTCTTCTCTCCCGTCGTTCCCCCCCTCCCCCCACCCTCTCTCTCTCTCTCGCACTAACCGACTTAGTTCTACCTGAGTCGCCGAAGTCTCTCCCGCGGCTTCGCTACCCTCTACTTCTGCGTCTAAAGGTGCGTTTATACTACGCGAGCACACGAATAGATGATAATGTGATTGAGGGCGAACCAATTTGCTGCTCCCCTAGAATGGCGATAAACCGATAAACTATCAAAAGATGTTTGTGCGAACGTTTGCATGAGCATTACTTTGAAACTATACATTTGAAAATGAACTAATTCTTAATTAATCTTCAATTAGTCTTATATTAATATTATAATATTATCCGTCCATACGCAAAATAATTAATTACTGAAACGAAACGATAACCTTCTCAGTCTAATTAAAGAATATGAAATGAATTCAGGTGTATTACGAGATTTTTTTTTTATAATAGAATTTTAATACAATAGTAAATTTAACACACAATTTTAAATCAAGTTGCAATACACTGTGACTCAGGAATGAAATGCATTTGTTATTCTTCACGTCATAGTGCATTGTCGCGAGTGGGATGAGCGACAGTCAGGAGGATTCATTCGCGATAGTGCAAACGCACCTTTAACGTCTCTCTCCTCCTCTGTCTTTCTTTCTCATGGATCTTCTCTTTCCGCTAGCGATGCTTCTCGTAATTGGCGTGACACGCTCTCCCATTCCTTCGTTCTATAAGTCGCGGGAGAAACGGAGCGTACATATACGAGCGATACACTGCAATGTCGTCGTCGTCCTGTGTCCTCGAGGACCCTCGGCGATGCCAAGGTTAGCAGCCCGATACTCAACATCGCGTTATTCTCGGTGATGGACGAAAAGTGCGGTCCCTCCGCACCGCACCGCACCGTTCCGTTCCGTTTCGTTTTGCATAGAAATGTATTTATCGCGTCCGACGAAACCGCGGTGATACATTCCCGGGAATATTCCGACGAAACGAGGGGAAGAGTGAAATTCGTCGCGCGCGTTGAGAAAGTTTTGCGACACAAACGGTCGCGTAATCCAATTTAGTTTTAGTGGCAAATAGCGAAATCCATAATGAAGAACGTTGGGAGATGAATTTCTAAGCCCTCTCTCTCCCAGAGAAGAGAGTTTCTGCATACTTTCCGTACACAACGGCAGGCTTTGTGTAGCGCGGATCCCTCGTATTCTAACCCTTACATCGGAGCCCTATTCACGTTTATGTTAATTCTGCAAACGAGCGGTATTCACGGAGAAAGATATACGGAAAAAACTTAGCAATTTTCTATGCGAACGCGCGCGCCCGTAATCGCGGAAAAGAAATTGCGTGACGCACAGAGACGTGGGTCGTCGCGAGAGCTCGCGAGAGCTCGCGAGGGCTCGCGTTTCCCGTGAGCTACGCGACCGGATTTTTCACGCCGCGAAACTCGATGATTTATTATTAATGAACGGCGGGCTGACTTTCGAAGGAAACCATTAATTATCGAGCCGTGCAGATTGCTGCGAAACCGCGCGCTTGCTCGACCGGACCTGACCGAGACTGTCGTGACCTCGTTTCCAACTGCAAATTATAACTTACGGGCTTTGCATTATTTCCCATCGCTTCGTGTCCCTCTGGCTTCTTGAATGCACGAATACGTGCGCTGTCGCGTGATATCCGCGCGATTTCTTTTTCTCTCGTATTGGGCCGGATTAAATCGTGAAGTCATCTGTGTGATCTCCCCCGTAATTTATTCCGAGAAACTCTCTTCGATGTCCTCTCCATAGCCATGCATCGGAAGCTGCTGGCTTTTCCCCCCCCCCCCCCCCCCCCCCCCGACACTCTGTTTCGACGGAATCATCTAGTCGGTATTTCGGCTTTTTTCGGCGGGGAAAAAATATCATGCTCGATACTGCATCCGACGTGAATTGCAACTCGTCAATCGTTCGATATTATTTAACCATCTGTATCGCGTGAATAACCGCATGCATTTACCCTCCGATCTACCCGCTTTTCTTTACCCTCTCTTTTCTTCTCTTTTATTGCTGCCCGATTCACAGCGGGTAACCGATGATTCGATATTGCATGAGATCGATGTACCGATGGAAACTGAAAAAGGTAATCGACCACGGTTAGATAAATCAGAAAAAAAAGGGAGATTGCGCGAAGCCTAAAGCGAGGATGGGGTCATAACAATATAATAATATTTCAGTCGAACATGGTAGGCATATTTGTTTTACAAATTTTATAATTTAAAAAATATTAAGTGAAAATCGACCGATGAGATTAAACGCATGTTTATATGTATATCGCCATTTATTCAAACGGGATTTACAAAATGTATATACAGAATTCTAACATTTTAAAAACAATTCTGCTCTTTTTTTGCTTCAACAAATTGTACCAGGACGCTGCCAATAAACTTGTGACTTGTAAAACTTGTAAGGAAGTAGATCGGATATATATAAAAGGAAAAAAATCGCCCAAGAGAGACTAATATCTCAAACCCCCAAGATTCACCCTCTGTACACCAAGAATTTTCGACGGAGGGATTAACCGTAACACGAGTCCGACATCACAAACTCGCGTCCTACGAAGTCGTCGTTTCGGTATCGAGCGCATGCTGAGAGACTTGGATAAAGTCTCTTGCTCGTCACGACCCAGTAATCGCGGCCGTCATCAGTCGTCGGAGAGACGACGAAGTGTAGCAGGTATCAGCTGTTGCTTCTCTCTCTCTCTCTCTCTCTCTCTTGGCTTTTGCTCTTTCGACTGACTTTCCTCGCTCGTCTCGTTGCGCGCGCTCGCGCGGCCCTTCAGGATCATTAAGAATCCATTAAGAGTTTTCCAAACTCAGGAAACTAAATATAAACTAGGCAGCCGCGAGCGTAGCAGGTGGCGTCTTAAGCGATGTTCGTCCAAAAAAGTACGAAACGAAGCAGAGAACGACAGTGTGGGGGAAAAAAAAACTTTGTACGTTCTCTTTCTCTCTTCAGGGACAGCCCTTTCGCGTTGATGGAAGGATTATAGGAGGCTGGACGCATAGATACTTTGCTTCTCTCTCTTTCTTTGGACTGGTCTATAATGATGACGTCTTCCTCGGGATAATTATCGCGAAGGCGTTTTGAACGGGCGATAATCCGTTTAGTAGCTAGATAATGTATATCCTTTCAATAGATGGTAATCAATATCGTATGCAGTTAATTACATGGTATTATTGTCGAAGTATATTAATCCTTCATTGTTAGATATGTGAAGTTACATGGTGGAAACAATAGATTTGCGGCAACGCAGTATGTAGGTCATATAGAAAATATATTACCTTGATGTCACAACATTCGAATGTGAATTTCGATTATATGAAAATTATGCGATGCGAAAGGCACTCCGAATCACGAAATGTCCCAACGAGATGACATCTCATGAGCGACCTGTCGATAAGTGAAAGTTCATTTCCATCGTCTTTCGATCGACGAACGATCCCACATCTCGGAATAGAATTTTATTTACCGACCAGGTGAAAGTCTTCCTGAGCCGTACCACGGTTTAATTGAAAATCTCCGCGTCCGGAAGACAACCAAGAGACACACCGCTGCAAGATCGTTTTACGAACGATCGCACATTACTCATAAATGTACATACACGTATCAATATGTACACGTCCTACTTCTTGTTCCTAAGAAATTAATCATCTATTCATGCGCGTCGAGTCTTTGTTTCTGGGTGATTAAGCCCAAGCGATATTCTCACCAATCTTTGAGGCGAGTGATAACCGCTGTCGTGGATGACTTCGACATGTATCGTGTGCGACTCACGAGGACAGTTCGCCGAACACTGGAGCTGGCTAACATTCCTTCGACATTTTTCAGCAGTTCCTTTTTGTCCCGCTCTCCTTTCTTCGTCATCGTTGGCCCTGCACTCTCTGCAGCGTTCTGATTATACCGGTAATCGAGGTCGTTAATCACTGTTATTTGTCGCGGCGACGCCGGAAGCGCCGAGGTCGCGGTTAACGAGAAAAATAGACACCGCATTTACAGCGAGCGAGCGAACGCGAGCACATCGACGAAAGAGAAACGAAATTGAGAAAGAACGAGGGAAAATTCACTCGTGGCTAATTTCCTCTGAGACACCTCGTTCGCTGTTTCTCTTTCTTTTCTGTTTCCTTCTGTTTCTTAACAGAGATGCAAATGTCGAATGCTTAACAAAGTCGTTTCCATAGTTCCTCGCCTTACGTACGGAAAAAAAAAAATAAGTTGACTCCCATCATCGATAAACTAGATCATCTTCTGAATAGTAATTAAAAGTTCCGAAATGTATAGATTTTATGATTGTTAAAAAAATATTTGGCGATCGATATAATAATTTTAATCTTTCTAGTATTTATAATAAATTTGTGTACATTTTTGATTAATAAATAAGTACTCTCTAAGTTCTTTGAAATCTTACTCTGAAGAGTGAAAATTGAGTCAAGAAAATTGAATCTTGAAAACAGAGTGGCTCTCTTTTCAATCTTGAAGAATAAGATTTTACTCTTCAAAGTGACAATTTATTCTAGAAGTTTATATAAAGCTGCTCTTTAAAATATTCTATGAGTTCATCAACTGTACAGCATGCAGAAAAAAAGATTTTCTTATCTTATTTTCTCAATATATTTTCTTTTGCTCAGAATCGTATCTTTATATTAAAGTACCCTCACAAACCGATGTTGTAAGAGAACACCGGCGCCGTCGAAAATGGCGGATCTCGCTGGGGTCATTACGATCGAGTGCATGTCTAACGAACGGTTACTTGTTAATGGAACGATTCCCCCATTGAGGATCATTCGTGGCACCGTGTGTGGGGTTAGGAACGGAAACCCCATGCTGCCTTCGCTTCCTCTAGATCGAGTACGACACCGGTTCGGCCGGGCGACCCCCTTCGAATCTCTCTCTTCCTTTCTGCCTCGATCATATTGCGCGAATGTTGTTCCCAACGCGATCCCATTCGTCTTGCCCCTTAATTAAGAAAAATAAACCAACCAGTTGTTTTCGTCCACGACTCGTTGTTTACGGATTCGGGGTAATGTTACGACTCGATAACGTTGGTGGAAACAACTGGTAATATTCGTCATGATATACGATTTAACTTTTTATTAAATTCTTTGTTTGCGATGTGTATTTGGGACAATGGAGCACTATAATGGATAAAAGACTGCTAACATTGTCTCAAATGTTCATTCGTCTTCGGAAATGCCGCAACAAGGCATTTACAATGCCTTGAAAACAGGATCCTTCTAAGCTGGTGATTTAATGAAACGGCCAACATTTACATTCTAATTTTTATGTTCATTATTTCGTTCGTTATTATTATACGATAAAAGAAAATTAGTGAAACAGTTTATATTCAACGTATTTAATGAAACGGCCAACATTTACATTCTAATTTTTATGTTCATTATTTCGTTCGTTATTATTATGCGATAAAAGAAACAGTTTATATTCGACGTGTTCTCTAATAATTTCTATTGTTTGCATTGCAGTTTAAATTTAGAGTTTCTATAATTCTATACATTGATAATTTTATAAGTTCTTTTAGTAGTAGACATCTTTATTGGTTCCATTATTGCATTACTGTAGTTACTCGTACATTTACGGAGTAAACAAAAATTCGCTTCGTTAGGACATGTGGGATTCCTCATATATTTGCTTCGTTTGTCGCAATATTAAGTAAACTGGAATTTCATTTGAAATACTGTCACAATAGGATCGTCCAGGCTGTACAAATTCCGAGTTAGAATACGAGCGAAACCGTGCTCGTAATCAGCCCAGCCGGGGGGGGGGGGGTGGCTTAGGAAGGGGAAAGTAAACGGAGACGGGATGCGGATGAAAATATTTCTCGCAGGAGTGTAAGATCGTATACGCATCGGAGACAGGAGGGTAAAGTATCAGTTCGGTCAGTTAGGAGGAACATCTCGAGAGAAGCCCCGAGGGATCGCGCGGGGAAAACAGGGCGTTTAGGGACCCTCCATATGTCACGAGGACCATGCTACCCTGATGTCGGAGCATGGTACGGTCCGCGAAAAAATGCGGGGAGAATTGTGGGAGTGCACGAGATTCGAGTGGAATAGAAGACAGATAGACAGATATATATACAGTGAGAGAAAGAGAGAGAGGGACAGGTTTGGATAAGCCGGAAGTGTGCGCTGGAATCGTACGCGGGAGGACACACGGTTCTTTTTTTTTTTTTCGTAGCGATCCTTTTCTTCGTTTTTCCTTCTTCGGCTCTCAGTAGATCACCCGGACAAAAGAAAACGAGGAGAACGAAGCGAAACGGCAAATTGTGTCGCCTTCGAGTAGGAAGCGATAATTTCTGGGATTCGCGTACTGCTCCAACCAGACGAGGGAGAAGGGGATCCGAGAGATAATACCTCGGGGTACAAAACAGAGATGTAGTCCTTTGAGGAATAATTTCGTTCCGAGGGAGAGAACTCGCCTCGGCGACGACGCGACGGCGACTGACAAAAGCGTTTTAGCCCGTGAGAAGCTTCAAACTTTCCAGTCGAGAACTTCGCCTTCCGCGCGCCTGTTATTTATTGGATAAAGTAAGTACGCGTCGTTTCGCCGACGACGACGACGGCCGAAGATACGAGCTCCACCCCCTCGTCCACCCATCCCCGCCTTCGCTTGTAGTCAGTTGTAATTTAACTTGGAGTATTAATGCCTCTAATTATTAAAAAGTAGCGGGCACGATGAGAGCCCGTGTCTCGATCTCTCGAAAGACTCCTTTAAACGTGATAAAAATTAATTAAAATTTTATACCCATGCTGAAAAATAAAAGACAAGTCCCACTATCCCCCCATTATATTTGTCTACCTATCTCTGTCAAACATATATCATAGTTATTTAAGAAATTTCTCTTTAGTGTTTGTAAAAAAAAAGCGCAGTTTGTATAATACCTTTCGGGAATGATGAACTACATCTCGCGTTGAGCTAAGCATAAAACTAAATATAGCGGAAAGAGACAATCTCCAACGGTGAGAGAACTTGGAAGAGAAGGTGGGGGAAGAGGGGGGCGAGGTATTCCAACAAAGGGACAGTGCAAGAACGAGAAAGGGAGAGAGAGAGAGAGAGAGGAAGAGAGATGGGAAACGAAAGCCATATGGCCCTAGATGTGATGTGCGCCCACGAAAGAAGCAACGGAGGAAACGCCGAGGTACAACGACTCCGGAGTTTTCGTTCGAGCTCTCTCGTGAAATATAGAACTGCTGGGTCCCCGTGAGTAAAATTACGAGGCACGCGAGAATGTCCTCATGGGAGCCCATTGCTCGAAAAGACGCAAGTATATCATCGTGCACACGCACTCGCGCGCGTCGATACGGGAGCGCGTGTGCGTTCTCGAAGAATTGCTCCATGATGCTTTAACGCAATCCAGAGACCCGCAGTAACGACGAGAGGAGCTTATCGTCAAGATTAGAGACACGTAAATTACGACGAGGCGTAAGCACAGCTCTTCTTATCCGTACACATATTCTTCTCGCTACCCTTTTTGTCTTTTCTAACGAGGAAGGTACTCGACTGCGAGAAACGAGACCGCTAATGGTCGAACTATTTTGACGTATGTGAACGGCGTACAGAACGTTTGTCATGACGTCACGGATAAGGGGAGAAAACGTGGATTAGGCTATCACCTGGCGACAGGCCCAGATTCTGTCTTCCTGTCGTCTCTCTTCGGGATCCTTTACCTTTTATACACGGCTTTCTTCCTTTTACCTTCCTTTATTCCACGATTATCCCTCCTGGTGGAGACGCGATAAAGATTCCGTCGAAGCAGATTCTTTCCTGTAAACGGGAAGAAGAATGGAGGTCACGATTGCGTGACTGATCGCTGATGAACTCCGCGGAGGCCATTAGCTTTATCATCAGATGTCCAGTTGCATGCTGGACGACATACGATAAGAAACGTACCAGTTTTTCCTCGTTACTTTCAGTTACGCTCGAATGACTAGTATTTGTCTTTCTAAGTTTCACGATATATCGCTCGGAAATGGTGTCCTTTAGTTTCATACACCCTCGTTCACATACAAGTTTTATTGGATTCCCTTAATCTTGAGAATTTCATGTTACTTTTTTATGTTCTTCAAAGAACTTTCTTTAAAAAGAGCTTTTTGGATTAAAACATTTTTGCAAAAACATCTTTTTATTATTTATTACTTCATTTTTTTTGTATATTACATACATTATAGTGCAATAATTATATATGTGAATTTATGTTAGGAAGATATCGGTGCGCAGCAAAGAAACATACGGAATTGCTCTCTGATTTTTTACATGTTGAGCTTATACGTAATGCGATGCTATCTTTATACTATGATTTATAAATACCTGTTTTTATATCATTTAAATATACATCTCTCTTTATATTTTTATTAATAATTTGCGTCACATAAATTTTGCAAACATGTTTTTCTGCTCTTTGAATATATTTATTCCAATTTTAGAATAGCTTTTTTTACTATTTTAAGCTTTTATTATGCACTGTTGGACGTCAAAGGAGCAATGGTAACTCGATTCCTTAAATTAGATAATATTTTGTTATTTTTAACTTCCATATGTGTTAAAATATAAATCAATTTATTTCTGCGGTTAATTTCAAAGGAAACAACGTCCATATTAAAATATATACTTAGTAAATAAGAAACTAAATTTTAAATAACTAATTCATACATTTTCTTGGGTTAAATTTTTTAACTCCATTGTTTTAGTTAAATTAATGACATATTGAGTAGAAGTATTGACGATCTGTAGAAATGATTAAAAATAACTTAGATTGACTAAACTGACAGTAAATGGAATGGATAAATAAAATAAGACGGAAATAGAGTAACAAATTTTGTTTAAATTATATACGTAAAAGTGTTCTTTATTTTTTGATATAGATTTTAACATATTACAAGCTCATAAAAATGAGAGAAAAACACTTCCGTATGTGTGCCCTATAAGTAACAAGGAAGCAGAAAACATAATCTACGTTGGCAACGCCATTGATTATAGTGGAATGCCAGTAAATATGTGGCAAGTTTTATTTCTTATATTTCAGGCGCTCGCGTAAACGTCAGTTTCCTTCATACGGATGTTCCGTTTAGATAATCTCTCCGTGCGTCGATCACGAAGACTATTTATGGATCATGCGAATTTCCAACACGCGCGCGTATACTCTTTGTGTTTCAGTCATTTCACGCAGTCGAAACGATCTGAAGCGGATACTTTGTCTGTTAAACGAGTACACATATCGCGTGCACAAGGGACCAGTAAGGTTTAGCAATCACATCGATGCCGAGCGATCCGACTGAATCTCCTCGCAAACCATGTCCGATCGAGTAACTGAACCCAATTGATGTGACAGCGATGTGACGGTGCGCGTGGTATAGTCGATGCGCAAAATCTTAATTAAACATGAATGAGAATTGAACACACATTGCGTTTCGCAGTTGGACTACGGTCTTGCTCGACGCTGTATTACGGGAGCTCGTACAGCTCACTTTCACCTGGCACAAACGGCCAGGTTAGTTGCGAAATTCCCGCGGTTTTGTGTATCGATACCGCGAATTTGTTTGCGTTCGCTCTTACAAATCTAGCCGCTCTTTATGCGAGCATTTAATTTGTGCAATGCTGCGGCTAATCATATAAAGCGAACACGAATGAAATTTACAAGCTTGCAACGAATAATAGCAGTTAAATCGCATTCTTTCATTTTTTCCTCACTTGCATATTTAACACGCGGCGGAATAGTTTCGTAACAAAAGAAAACTGATTAAGGTTCATTACGCGGTAATTGCAAGCAGCGCTTGGCGGACGGTATTATGAGTTTTAATTATGAAAAGAGGGAAATCCGGTAATGTTGAAGAAACCTTTTCTTTTCTATCCTTCTTTACGTCTCTCAATCCTTTTTTTTTTTCTCTTATTTATCGTCATAAACTGAAATTCTAAACGTAGGTATACAAACGGTATAAATCAAAGAAGCGGAAACAAATAATAGAACCGACTGAAACAAGCACATGGAAGATTCAAAGGAAGATATAAAAGAAAAAGAGATGACATAATGTCTCAAAGAATTGTTTTGAAATTCTTATCGTTACAAACACATCGCAATAAAATCTCGAATAGGATCGTGGATAGAGATTCTAAAAAGTAGACCCGATCACGCGATGGCTGCCTTAACGACGATGTTCTCTCATTTATCAAGAATGGAAGTTGTCTCGCTTCTTGCGTCTATCCGTCACTCGTTAACCGGACGATCGTTACTATCGTAAAAGTCGGCTAGGCGAGGAAGAAAAAGAATGTAAAAAAAAGAAAAGAGAAGAGAGATCGGGTTCGAGGTAGAAGACGTAGTTTTGGAAAAATAATAGCGCCCAGATCGCTCCGAGAGTGGCGATCGTCCAAGGTATAATAATTTCGAGGAACCTACTCTTTCTCCTACGCCCTTCGCAAGCCTCCTCCGCTACTTCGCCCTACGTTCGTGTCTGCGTTGCTTCTCTCGTCTCCGGAGTATACATCTTTTCTTTGTTACGTTTACGAGCCTCGTCGGATCCGGAGTAAAACCGCGCCGCTCCGCTCCTCTCCTCTCCTCATCCCTCCCCGCTGCACGCGGCACGCCGGTGAAATAAATCCGTGTATTCCGGGGGGTCTTAAATTCAACCGGAAATAGAATTTGTCCCGGGGCGGTCACGGGCGCCGGCGGTGATGCGAGGAAAGTCCGACGAAACGCTAGAAACAAGAAGAGCGAAAACGAGAGCCTGCCGAGTCGCCGAAAGGTGAAGAACAAGAAGAGGAGAAAGAAGATGAGCGAGGACTCGCACGTGGCTCTACGCGAGATTATTTTAATGCTCTCTCTAAATAGCGAAAAAATGCTGGATGAGAGATAAAAAGAATTTTTTTTCGTAGGAAATGAAAATATAGATTTTCATTGTCACTGATTAGAAATAAAATTATAATGATGCGTTAATCATCATTCTTGCGCAAGTCTTGAAAATCCGATTTCTTTTCTTTTATTATTTATTTTTTGTATGAAAATTATTGACGAAATGAAAAATTCCTGCTGGAATGCGGTGTCTTAGAATTAAAAGTTAGATCAAGCATTAGATCAACCGTTAGATCAAGCGTAGAATTCCATAAGATTGAGTGGCATGAATTAAGTGATAGGCTTCCGTTATGTGTGATATATCTTTACCTTCCTTGTAACATCGTAACAATCAAAGTGCCATTCATCATGTTTCGAAGATACCGACAGACTTTCCTTCGGATAACAAACTTGTTCGAAATAAACTCCGTGAAACAGCAACGACGGGAAGCATCTTAATCTGGATAAAAACGTCCAAGCTAAGCTGCATTGGCGAAAGTTTCCCGAGGGGGTTGGGTGCGAAGAGTGGTTGGAAGGTTCGTGGCGAATGGGGGTGGAAACACGAACGCGACGTCACGAGACTGGAGGGGAAAGAAGGAGGTTTTTCACCTTGAAAGAAAGCAAGTGCACTCGAAGATATTCCCGCAAGCCGAAGAGAGGCATTGTACATAGTATATATGTATCAGAGGCGCACTCTCGGTTGTGCCTCCCCCTCTTCCCCTTTTTGTGGGTTTGCGTCGATCCAACGGGCAAGTGTCGCGACTTGACTCGACGTGAAGCTCGTTGAAGGAGACGCAGCATCGCACAGAGGCAAGGCTTAAAATTTTCACGAGCCACTCGAGTCGGAAGGCTTCCACTGCCTCCCGAAATTTGCAATTTGGCATACCTACCTGGGTAGTGAGTATACGGAAAGAGGTCTGGTCCGGAAGAGGACGCGAGGCAAGATGAAGAGAGACAAAGAGGAAGAAAGAGAGGCCTTCGCTCATTGAAGGAGGTGGCCA
Source organism: Trachymyrmex cornetzi (assembly GCF_001594075.2). Taxonomy (NCBI): domain Eukaryota; kingdom Metazoa; phylum Arthropoda; class Insecta; order Hymenoptera; family Formicidae; genus Trachymyrmex; species Trachymyrmex cornetzi. The sequence continues at coordinate 1,208,057 of NW_017299871.1, read as the reverse complement.
ACCACCTACCTAGTGAACGATCCACGGGAGAGACAGAATGAATTCCCCGTCGTGTTTACGTCTACTTTTTGTAGGAAGGAAAAAGTAACCGGTAACGAGACGCGCGGGAATCGAACGAGGAGAAAAAAAATAGGAAATAGCTGCATCTCAAAGGTACTCGCCTACAGGCAGTCATCCTTTCTTTTTTCCTCTTCCATTGCCACTTCAATCTTTCTTTTTTTCGTGCTTTCTCTCGAAACGAGCAGGGTTGTTTTCGGCAATTCTCTAACGGATCTTATAAAAAAAAATGAAAGAAAAGGCTGAATGAAAAGAAGCACTACGGATGTCTGTCGTTCCGAAGAGGAAGTCGTTTTCAAGTTGGAAGTAGCGGAATAGAAAGGACTTTGGAGGAGACTCGAAGAGCGCTGTACTCGGGTAGAAGAAGGACATCTTAAATTTTCGACGAGATCACTTGGGCAATGGCAACTGCAGAAAACGAGTGGTACCAGCGGTAGCTGGTTGGTAGCCGAGCTAGGAGGCGCTGTCCACCAAGCTGAGCTGAGCTGAGCGGAGCCGAGTAGCAGCAGCGGCGGCGGCGGCGGCATTTCACTGAAGTCTGCAATTTTGCGGATGCATCTTGGCTGACCTGACTAGAGTCGAAGAGAAGGGGAAGAAGTGAGAGAAGGTCTTTGCCCGCTTTAGAAGAACTAAAGCGTACCTACCGCCGCTCTCTTTCTCTCTCTAACTCTCTCGTTCTGTCTCTCCTCTGTCATCCTCCCTCCTCACTTCTTTCTTCTTCCTATCTTTCTTTTATACACTCGTTTGACATGCACTCGCTCTCTTTCACCCCTTTATATTTCGGCACTCTAGAATTGCGTTCCTACTTCGATCTTCGCGCCCGCGCTTCCTTGCACGCGGCACCCTCTGTCTTTCCTCCTCTGTCTTGTTTCTCTCGTTTTGTCGAAGAATGGCGAGACGCCGGCCAGACCCTAGGGCCTACCAAAGCGAAAGCAAAAGACGCAGTTGGTCGAAAAGGGATGGTCGATGCTTCGCGCGCCCTCTCTCTCTCTCTCTCTCTTTCCCTTTCTGTTTCTCTCTTCCTGTCGTGTTGCGTTCTCTACGAGCGTGAGAGAAGGACGGAGATCGAAGATGGAGGAAGCGAGAGGGAGATGGATAAACGCATGGTATTGATCCTGGAACCCCTTGCTCTCCCGTCTCGCCTTATCCCGGCACCCTTCCACTATCATGATGAACCCCAAAGTTTTGTACGGGGCTTTCGTCCCTTTTCCTATTTCTTTCCCCTCGCTGTTTTCGTACTCTCTCCTTACTAGCACTATTTTCTTTTCCACGATAATTGGCCGTTAGAGAATAATGAATTCCGGTCGGTATCACTGAAACCCTTCACAAATGTGAGTTGACCTTGAACTCGAGATATGTCATCCGGTTTACTTTCTTTCTTTTATACATATGTGACACATTTTTCTCACCAGTTTGTTAGACTTAGGCTGCAGACTGATTTACGCTCACAACGCTCGTGAGTATCATTTGTCCTTGTTTAATATTTGATAAATAACAAAGATGAAATGATTCTTAAACATCGTGAACGTGAATCGGATTTATAGATAAGTAATCAAAGCATTTTTAGGAGAACAATGCGGAATGACTGGAATGATGTGCGACTCATTTCTTAGACTTTTTTATACCTTAATATTTAGTACTATTTAATGTTATTTTATGTTACACGGATTATCATATATTTTCTATATATGATGTCGAGAATTACAATGCATTATTTGACTTGTCAATATATTTAAAAAAAAAATGAAAATATTTTGCATTAGACCAGCAACATCGTAGATAAAGCAATACCTTCTTCAACGAGAATTACGAAAATGATATGCTTTGAAAGATGTCATTAGAAGATTATTAAAAAAAACAAACCAACTGGTTTTGCCTTTTTATTCATACGAGATAGAAACGATGTTGCTTGTCTACATATACGATGTCCTTGAAAGCAAAGGAAGATACAAATAATACGCAAATAGAAAAAATAATACTTCTATATTTTAATTAACATGAATTGTCTTAATTTTTTTCAGATGCAGCAATCAGTAAGATCCAGTGGAGCCGTAAAACATCGTATCACCATGTAAAACAAACAAAAAATATCAATCTCCGTTTACTATTAAAAGAAGCCATGCACTATAGACGAAGCAAAACGATAGTTCTGTGATATAAACTATTGGGCAATATTATACACTCATAACGTTATCACGCAGTCTCCTTTTTGAGGCAAGAAATATCGAAGAAATATCGGTGATTGCCATTGCTGTGTGACAGCCCGTTGGAAGAATTCTAAAGATAAATAAGAGCGGCCGTCGGAGCGATAAGCTGGAGCATAAGCGGGCAGGGAAAGTAGTGGCCGGTGAGGAAGGCGGAGGTGGTGGTGCCGACGAAGAGGGTGGAGGAATCCGACGGTGGCAATCAGTGGCTGCCGTGACGCGCAAGACGACGCGACGCAAAGCGCAAGGGGAGGTATGAGGAGGCGAGAGTGACGACGCTGGCCGGTGTGCTGCAGCATCCTCTCGCACGGATCGTGAG
>NW_017299871.1:1187571-1205420 GCF_001594075.2 Trachymyrmex cornetzi | reverse complement strand
GCAGGCCTCCTAGCCACCTGCGCCGCCGTTGCTGCTTCCGCTGCCCACCTTCTGCCGTTGCTGCTGTTGCTAATCTGCCCGCGAGGGACCCAGGCGGAACAAGGTAAGCGCGCTCGTTCGTCCATCCGCTCATTCGCGTTCGTTCGGTTCTCTATTCTCTTCTTCATTACCTTCTTCTGCCTATACCCATCTACGTAGGGCTAATCAACCCGAGATGATGGTCCACGGCGACACCTCAGGTCGCGATACATCGCGTCCGATTGCCACTCTCGGATGTATATACTTAGCCAGATGTATCGGGTTAGGTAGGATCCAAAGCAGTTAGTTAACCGCCCGCACTGCTGTTGCCACGTGATCGACCGATCTGTCGATTGTCTCGAGAAGGCGGAGTTCTTCGATGATCGCTTATCGTCAACTCGAATCGCGGATAACTTAATTATCTTCGCGTCTACTAAAGCTGCCTCTTTTAATCTGGAAATTAAAATACTTTTTGAACTCGTCGATCGTTTTGTTAGGAGAAACAATTTGGTGTAAAGTAACCTCAATTATATAAGTAAATTAAGGTTGGCTGGAAATAATTGTAACGTGATATTACTAAAACAAATTAATATGAATTAATTAATTACGGAAAAGATCTTAGTACGACTATTGTAGTAATAGTCATTTTATATCTCTTTTGTCTAGATTTTGTGAAGTTTGCACGCCATTCTATTAATACAAAAATGACGACAGTTCCAATAGCATGCATTTCACAATTCTAGAGTTCCTTATCAAAATAAAGAAACGAAAAGAATTAATATTGTTTTCTTGAAAATTAGTAAGACGCCGTATTAACTTCACAAACACTCCTTTGTCCTGATCTGAAACATTGGTCCTTCTTTCGACTAACAGAGAAGCGAGCGTAAGAGACACGTTAGTTCGCATCAAGTCGACGTTTCCTGACGCTCCGGTCGTAATTTCACGGCACGGCACGGCGCGGCGGCCGCGTGATTTATTGCACGGAGACGCTGAATACGAAAGGAAGATAGAGAGAGAAAGAAAGACCAAATTGCCACGACACTAATTGCGTACGCGCCGCTATACTTACACACGTCTATCCTAGCGACCGATCACGTGGCGGCTATTGAGAGTTCCTCATCTACCGTAACTCATATTAGATCGTTATTTTATATAATTCGCCTACTCCTTTTTTTTCGTCTCTTTGTAATCCCGTGAGATAAAAGTCTCTAGTTCTTATTTAACATCTCTTTTAATATTGTGATATATACGCTGCAGCATAAGGATTGAAGAGATTGTTTTTATATTAGCGAAACTTTTATGTGTGTTTAATATTCTTCATGAAAGAACGATTTTGCCAAAGTATCTAAAGAAGTTAGATGCAAATCTGAAAATAATTTCGTCGAACCATCAAGATAATTACGTAGGAATCTCAAGCAACGCTGCAAAAACTTTTGACATTCTGGCAACCAGTTTTTGAACGTCCTACATAATTATTTTGATAGCTAAATCTTTAGATACTTCATCAAAATCGTTCTTTTATAATCTGACGACCTCTTATTCTTATATTCCTCTCGAACTCATTTTATTCTATTCCAAGTATATTCGGATGAAAACGAGGGGAAGGAATTTAAGGTACACTTACATTAATTAAGTTCTTTGTTTCTCTTCTGTCCTTAATCGCGATATAATTCCTCGTCGCATTGAGATTCACGGCAACGCATTTTTAATTTTCTTTTTCTTCGCTCCTCCCTTTTTTTCCTTCTTACGAGCACCAAGTCAGTGTCTCGAGGCGATGGATGTTGTTTGCTCGGATAAAGGATTCTTCTGTGTGCACTGCCCTCGTCCCGATCGTTGCGAACGTGATTTAACGGAGCCAAGATTGGCCTTCCAGTCCCATTATGCGTTTCTGAAGATCATCCACACGGGCTACCCGGAACGTTTTCCATATTTTAACTGAAAAAAAGCTTGGCGCCTCGGGCATCTCGATGGCTCGCCCTCTCCGCGGTCTCTCTCATTCTCTCCTTTCGTACAGGGGAATAACGATAATTTCGTAATGCGGACCAATCTTCCGAATTGCAAGATCATCCGAGGTGCCGGTAGTTAGCGTTCAGGGATTAAAAGGGGATCGTTTCGTCGCGCTTTTGGGGACGGTCGGCGCGGCTCGAGACATAGAGACGCCTTCAACTCGACCAGCAAACTCGCGGCGCCCCGCCTTATTTTATACAATGTGGTTTTGGAGCGTTTATGTAAAATAAAATGCACACGAGCGTTTGAAACCCTCCGATTACGGGCGGGGAATTTAAACACTAGAAATTAGTGGAAAATGGAATAATAGAGCTTCTCACATTGAAATATAATCCTCTCCCTCTTTCCTCCTAATATTTATTACATATTTTTGATGATTATAGGAAAAAAAGATTTAACTTCTTATATTATATGAAACATAATTTGTATCAATTTACAAATATTTTCTAAATCTGAATCACATTAATCCGAATTATACCACTGGTAATCAGTGAATTCACAGGGAAATGTAATCAATGAAAAATCAATGGAACTTTATCTAGCTAATCTTGTTTTAGTATATAAATTCAATGTATATAGTATTGAAACGTGCAAATATTGATATTTTAATTATACACTACGCAAACTTCCTTTTTGAATTTCACTGATTCAAATTTAGAGAATGTCTTGGATGTAAGGAGCCATCTGTTCTTTATGTTTGACTAGATAATAATCAAGACCCTCCCCTCCGTTCGCGTATTCCTTGTTCTTGGCAAATTTCGGCTGTTTCAGTTTCGAGATCTTCAAATTACATCCTGCGCGATCGCGGCCACCGCGGACATAGCCGCGGCAAGTTTCCCTGGCTGCCCCTCGGGAGTTCTTCTCCCCCTCCCGGTACGTAACGCGTTTAATGGAACTTACCAAGGATCCGTTCCCAGTGGACCGTGTCTGCCGATGGAGGCGGCTAACTTCGTTTCCCCCGACTTGCACGAAACGCGAGCTCCTCGTTATCCTTACCCCCACGATATCTTCCCGCTGCTCTTCCTTCCGCCATCGCCGTCGCCGCTGCTGCTAACATTCGCGAACTTTATCCTTCGATCGCACTCGTGCGATCATTACCTTAGTTCCCGAACTTTACAGGCATGTGCGCAACCGTTACTTCGAGAATATCGTTTGCTTCGAGAGCTTGCTCGCGAATTATCGGAACTTAACATTTTTCATCGACGTGTGACATTTTGCGAGATCAAGTTCTTAAACTACTTACCGTGTGAAGTTTTGAATGCACATGTTCCTTTGCTGTTTATCCTCTCGCTATATACCATCGATTCAGATCGGCCGGTGTGAAGTTGGCACCCCATTTTGAAAAAAATCGATATTTTATACAGTTCCGTTTGCACCCACAATAGTTCTACAGTTCCTGCTAAGTTTCAACAATAGTTCCGCTGATTTAGCTAAAAAAAAAAAATTGTATAAATGGGGTGCCATCTTCGCGTGGCACCCCAAGTATCGCAAAGATTAATTTTTATCACGAAATTCTAAAGTTCTCGAAGAGTTCTACAGTTCCTGCTAAGTTTTAACAATAGTTCCGCTGATTTAGCTAAAAAAAAAAAAAAAAATTTTATAATTGGGGTGCCAACTTCGCGTGGCACCCCAAGTATCGCAAAAATCAATTTTTATCACGAAATTCTAAAGTTCTCGAAGAGTTCTACAGTTCCTGCTAAGTTTTAACAATAGTTCCGCTGATTTAGCTAAAAAAAAAAAAAAATTTTATAATTGGGGTGCCAACTTCACACCGGCTTCAGATCGGCGATTAATTGGTTTTTTAACATTAGCAAAATTGGTGGAACACCCATAAATATACGTTGTGTAATTATAGTATATTTATTTTCTAAAAATTAAAAACACTTAAAATCTACGTGTTTAAACGAAATAATAGAAGTATTTATGATCACAAAATTTTTAGATCGGTATTTATGATCGATTCTTATATTTAAGTCTGTCTTACATACAATCTTAAGATGTCATGAACTAGTTCAAGAGTCGTATTAGCTTCTTAAGACTTAAGGTCTTGAAATAAGAACGAACTATGAATTTAGAAAAGTTAGCTTAGATTACTAATAATCTCTCGATTATACATAGTTTAGCCTCGCCTTTTCATACAGACGATTGAGTTCTTTCGAGGATTTTAGACGAACCCAGTTCTGTAATACGGCAGTCGAAACTCAATTACTTTCTCGAAGCAAGGCCCTCGAACGCTACGGTACCATGTTCGCTACTACCGTCCACTCGCGTTCCGAACTCATTTACTGCAGAGGCGAGTCCATCGTTTTGCTCGCCGACGATGCGATCGTCGAGAGAGCCGGCGAAACCCCACCCAAGACTCGAAACTTGCTTTCATTCGATTCCACTGCACATTAGCGAACATTAGCCGAGAGCCGATGCGAAATCAGAAGTGGACGAAATCGAAATTGCGATAGATGAAAAACTTTCCTTCCGTTCTTCTCTCCCGCATTTCATTCCTCGCTAATTTCTCCACTGATTCCTTTACCGTAAATACATTAATCGCTACCACGACGCAGTTTTTCTCGGTGAACTCCTCAAGAGATTGATTAAATTTTAACGAATTCCGGTATGAGCGATCTCTTTCATTACATCTCTCGTCGTATCACGCGCAAGTTTCGAATGCTCTTTCGCAGTGTCTCACGCGTTTTGCAGGAATATAGAAGACGGAGTGAGTTTTCCTCTTCGGCAGTAGTGACGAAGAAGTTAGCGATTCCCCGGTGCAGGAGCGACATCGGGATATCGGGAGCAAGGAGCGGCGGTGACGGGCGGTAGCCGGGAACGGGTCTCGCGAGAGAGGCAGTCCTCTTCCCGAGCAAACTCGATTGCCTCCGCGAAAAGGCAGAAAGACTTGTTCGAGCTGCGCTCGTGGCCGTGCGAGAGCCCAGCTCGTCGCTTCTACTCCTTCCTCCTTCGGCTCCTTCTCTCATCCTTTCTCATTCCTTCTTCTCTCCCGGCTGTTGCCTCTCATCTCTCTCTCTCTCTCTCGTCTCTTACTATCTCAGGGCACGGTGAGTAAGAGACGCGGCAACGCCGCAGGAATGCCCCCGGCCAACCCACCGCATGCATACCTGTACAACCTACTACTCTGATCCTGGGCCCCGACTGTATACGAAGAAAGCCTGGCAGCATCCTATCGGTCCGACAAGGACGGAGTAGGACTTGTCCTCTATCGTTTGAGAAGTAAAGGGAAGGACGGGAAAGAAAGAGGCGGAGAGAGATAGAAGGAAGGACGGTGCCTGGCTCTCTTCGTATACACGTGTACGTGAAGGTGGAAGCGAGGGCTTATGATTCCGGCCCCCCCCCCCCTTCCCCCTTGTGTGCGTTGCCCATGCGCGAGGAAAAGATCACACGACGAATGTAGGCTACTCTCATTGACCGAACTCGACAGCGCTATGGTATCGTCGTTCAAACGAGAGAAAGACATGGAAAGAGATTCAGAGAGAGAGAGAGCGAGAGAGAGGGGAGGGCAAGAGGAATCTGCGATGGTATCTCTCCAGACGCATCATAGCGAAAATGCATCTATCGCGAAATTGACTGTATTACAAATCGGCGCTCCTTTGCACCATTATGCGGATTTGTGAAGTGTTCGCACGATATTCCATTAATATAAAATTATTCATGATATTTCCAGTAGCATTCTTTTTATAGTTTTACAGTAAAAATAAAAAAGACTTTCGCATTTTTTATACTAAAAAAATCAAAGTTGAAAAAGCAGCAGCCGCAATTGATACCGAAATTACCGAGAATCGATTTAGGTATCAATAAAAAACGAATATATGATGCTTGAAAAATTAATATATTCAAGTTATCAAATATCGTTATTGAAAACCTATCAACGTGGATACGACGTTTCACTTATATCGTTGGAGAATTGATTCGATCGATATCCACGGATAGACAGAGCGTTCGATCACACTGTCGGTCGATCTTCCAAATCGGCTCTGTGGCGGCCGAAAAAAACTTCATATTTTTAACTCGACGCTGTCGTATACTCTTTCCTCTGTCTCGCTCTCTCTTGTGAAATATCAATGCGATTTAAATATTCAATATCATTGGCGACGTGCAATATCTGCTCTCGGTGGCCCAAACTGTGGCACAGGCCACAAAGGGGCGATCCAGTACAACCTGCCAGAATAAAAATCAGTATTTTTTCATCCCGACGGTTTTTGTTTCGTCAGATGATTGGACGAAACCGCGCCCCTCTCGTTCTCGTCGCCCCTCCCCTTTTAATGCCAATCTTACTCCTATAAATACACCGGGTCGAGCTTTCCGCAGCTGGACCACCGCAATTTCGCTTCCGTCGAAAGGAAACCGTCATCGGTGGTCCCTTTGTCGCGCGTTTCCTCTTCGTAGATTTTCCAACGACGATGACGGCGAGATGCAGCTCGATCGCGCCGCAGAGACAAATAAACTTGTCAAACTCAGGGTGAAGCGGGAAAAACGTGCGCGCGAGAGTTAGAGAGACACTACGTGATACATATATGTGTATATATCTTTCTACATGTGCATACATATATGTGTGTGTGTGTGTGTGTGTGCACGTTTATGTGTGTAAACGCGCTTTAAATGTATGCGCAACTTGGTGCAAAACGAGCATTGCGCGAGACGAAACGCGATATGCACGCACCGGGTACACGACTGAACATAAATTTTAATCACGGAGAAAAATCTCACAAGTGAGATGAAAGAAAAGAGAGGAGAAGGAAGGACGTCAGTTAAGAAGAGAAAGAGACAGGTATAGAGATATATAGAGAAGTTAGGCATGCCGCCCAGTAAAACGCCTCGAATAGCGGGGCCCGAAGTACGCCAACGACGAACGATTTGCGTTAGCCCCCCGTGTGTGTTACGTGTGTTTCCCCATTTCAGACGAGCAAGTATTCAAACCGGTATAATTTCCGTGAGCTCGAGAGCTTCGATGCTGTAGGCCAGGAGTGTCAAGCTCGGTTCTTTAGCTTCAACATTTAAATTTGTTCATAATTGATTGCTAAATGCCTCGTTAATATGCGTTCGCGATATAACGTTGCAGAAGAATAAAATATGTCCTGTAAATTGCAAATTTAATTTATACGTGGGCAGTTTGATAAGTCGATGATTCCTTTTCCTTTTTTTTTTAAATCAAAATTCTACTTATTTTTTAATACAGTCCTCTTCCTTTTAAAAAGTCATTGACTTATCAAACTGCCCACGTAAGCAAACTAAAGAAGAATTTAATGAGAAACTAAAAAAAATGTTGAGGATTAATTAAAAATTAAATAAATAACTTATATATATATATAATCTCTAATTTATTCATAATATGTAAATCTTCTCAAGTTGATTGATTATTTACTGGACAGCTTCAATATTGTTCTTTCACGTTATCCCTGCGAGAATAAACTGATCTCATGGAACTCATATTTTCAATAATTTTATTACGGAACGTGAGGAAGGCAGGTTTGCAATTTGTTGGGCAGACAATATGTGAGGATCGAACGAGACGAATTGCTTCGGGAAAGTGGTATATATCGATGTGTATATGCCCGATGCGCCCGGCATTTTATATAGGTATTTCACCCCCTGTTTTTACACCCCCCCGCATGTGCCGTCGTCTAACAGCGCGCTTTCGTTTCTTCCTCGTTGCATCTCTCCACCCTTCTTCATCCCCATAAAGTCTCTCGAGGCGTCGCGACGAGGCGAGGGCGTGAGCGTCGGCTGGTTACATTTCCTAGCAGACCATTATTTCTCTCTTACACCTACGCGCGCGTGCGAACACGCCTCATCTACACACATATACGTAGACGCACACACACACACACACACGCACACGAATCGGCACGGTACACCGCGCGAGCTCCGGATATTTTCTCCCTTTTTGCCCCCGCTACTACATTACCTTTTCCGAGCAGCAGGGAGTTAGGAGTGTCTCGCTGCATATTAATGAAAAAATTTGTGACTTCCCTCCGTCATCCAGCAGCAGCAGCAGCAGCAGCCGTTGCCGCAGCCGTCGCACCTGCGAAAAAAGGAAGAGCTGGAAAAAGAAACGAGTGATTTCTCACCGCTGTTGGATCCTCCATCTCTTCTCGCGACTGCGTCTATCCCTTTGAATATATGTTTCTTGCTCCTTTTGTACACGACCAGCGCCGTTATAATGATACCGTAAATAAGATATCTAGTACAGTAAGAATGTTTTGTTTCGAAGCGAACAATACTTGAACATGTACGACTAGAGTAAGGAAGACTATAGCGAGTGTAGTCAGACTGTAGTGAGACTGTAGTCAGTTATATGCGTCGAATGAACAAGTTGACATTCTAAATAATTCATTCATGTTTTCCAAGTTGGGTCTCTTAGCATCGAGATAACCCTTGACTTATGTCGCGATGCATAGAATGATATTTCCTCTTCCGTATATCAAAAAATGGGAGCAGTTCTTGATCGAGATGAAAGCTCTACGGTCGAGGGCGACACATTGAATGTCCATCAACGTGATATACTGCAACTAACTAATAGCGTTTTCGAGTGCAGTAAGTTTGAACCCAACTCAGGTTAATTCGAAAGTACCATTTGATCTCGTTCGATCAAAAATCAAAGTAGAGCGTATGACGTCATTAATTCGACCTGGGTTGGGTTCAACCACGTTGCACTCGAAAACGCTATAAGGTTCGGGTTCAGCGAATAAGCGGAACGGTTGGATCAGGCACGAAGGTCTCACGTGTATCGAAACGAGTTTGGCGTCGTGTATTCGTGCGGAACACGATCAGGTGCGCGTAAGTGCATTTCTAAGACTGCGTAATAGCTACTCCGTTTAGGTGGCGAGCCGGTTGCATTCGTGAACCCGCGCTTTTAACGCGGACGAAGCATTTAATGTCGCGCGTGGTAATAAACGTTAGCGTTTATGAATTTAACGCGCGCGAGTGTACGAGAAAACACCGAGGTTTCAAGATTTTAACACGGCCATGTTTCAAATTCCGCTAATCCGACTGTTATCTCGATCGTAACGCGTTAAAACTTCAGCTCGAGAAATGACTCTCCGCGCTCATGTAGCGTCATGTAAAACGCGTCGTTATCGTATCGATATTTTCTGTAAACTCTTGGATTACCGTACTAAGTTCCGAAATGTGACGTTTATCGTCTCGTTTATTTATTCGAGTAGGGTGCGTTACAAGAAACTCTGTAATAGCCGCGTAAACGACATCATCGGCTATCGAATATCAAGACACTTTGGATGACCCGAGATTTGGACGTACTTTGACAAGATCGTTCGCCGTTTCCATTGCGCGGACCACCGAGGTCACCGTCGATGGAACTCGACCGGGTGATTCGAGGGAGAAATGAAACGAGATAACTTATGCGCGGCGCTGACTCAGGTTCCTCGTTATTTCGGATCGTGTCATAAAATCTCAGTCTTAACAACGCACATGCGAGGATATACCCCACCCTGTAAGCTGGAATTGAAAGATTCCTGGGAACGTCGACCGGCTGAAAGAAAGAGAGAAAAAGAGAAAGAAAGAGAGCGAAAGGAAAGAGAAACCGCAAATATCTCCTTCGACCGCGAGAGCGAACGCTTTGCTAATGAACCCTCTCATCGCCCTCATCGTGCTGATTAACGACTCCTTGAACGAACCGACCAGCCTTCCTTGATCAATATCGCGTTTTTTTTTAGGAAATTACATCTGCGTGAATGGCCATCGCCGTGACTCAATCGAATCCCGCGATTCTATTTTATAATTATTTCTACGAATCGCCGGTGTCTTCGTCCATTCGAATCCATTCATTTTGAAGGCTGTTAATAAAATTCCATGCACCGCTATATATTAGTAAAAATCACGACATAGCGGTGCATTATTTATCGCACAGGACTTTTTGTTGCATGCAATTAAGTAGCTTTTTGCAATTGGATGCATCAAAGTGATAATCTTGATTTTTATCTGTTTCCCATTCCCAAGTTCTTGATTATATTCATTATCAGTGACATGCTAAAATAATTTATAAAGCAAGTACTACCTTCTGGGAACACATCGTACAATTAATCGAACATGTTTGTAGACTGAAGCTCGATTCGTCATCCGAATTCCAAGGATACGTTCTCCGACAAAGCGGACACTTTTATGGAAGGCGCTATATCGTGACGCGGAAGAATCAGTAGCATAAGGAACGAGGACAAAAAGAGACGAAGGGAAAAAGTGGAAAAAAATAATTATATTCGCCATTGCTCGCCCATAAAAAGGAGCATAATGAGTGAACCGTTAATAAAATAATTATAATATTGGGAGCTTGGTAATAGATTCTTGGAACGCATTAACCGGTCTCCTCTCCCCCCCCCCCCTCTCTCTCTCTCTCTCTCGCTCTCGATAAATCGTGCTCGCAGCGTGTATACCAAGCAAGGGAGAGAAACGCCTGTGCGCTTATGCACGCGTGCAAGACACGTGCAAAATCGTGGCACATCGCGATCGGGCACCAACCATGTATACACACATAGGTACGCTCAGATACACACAGATACACATGTAAATACTCGTGCGCATGTGGTAGCAGCCACAGGAACGCTTCGACGTGTATCTAATATTCTCGGTATGTGAAAATTACCGGGCCGTATAAACTGCCGATCGGACAGGTGGCTGACAAATCGCGTTGAGGAAAATATACGAGGTGTCCCACGTTTTCCCCGCCTCGCCTTTCATGGTCCTTCGACCTTATATATATATTTGGAATATTTCTCATCTATGTGCAATTGTGACGATCGAGAATTATTTTTTTCCCCCCCTCGGCGTTGTTGATTAAGCCGGATATATATGTGCCGATCCCGTCTCGTTCGCATGTGGGGATTATTGATACGCGGGATTACTGACCCGCATAAATCTCGGATAAAAGCAGAGCGTCGCGACGCGGCACCGGGTAGCGGCAATTTTCCGATGATTTTCGTTGATCGCTTCGGCGAATCGGCGATGCGGTAGAAAAATAATAAAGCGTAGGCGAGAGGAACGGGACGCGATGTGGCCCGCCCGATTCTAACGAGATATTTATCCTCTTTTTTTTTTTCGCCGGTCGCACCGGTGAGATCGCGCCGAGCCAATTAAAAAGAATAACGAGAAATATAATCGGTCGAATCGAAGTCGGTCCGGTCCGGCTCGGCTCTTTCCCTCCCCTCTTTCGGTCCTCAGGACAGAGGAGACGATTTTTCGGTAGACATTTAGATCGATTAATTTAATTATCGCGATCACGGCATAGGGATGCCTCCTTGTAGAGATCGCGTGGTAATTTACATAGTGATGTGAGATTCAGCAATTTGAAAAACCGGACCAGTGCGCGGCGCAAACACGGAAGAGACCGAATCACCCTGGCGTTCGACGAGAAATGATCAAGAACGAGGCGAAATCGGGCTGAAGCATGTTGTCAAGCGCATTTATTTTTCTTCCCTGATGATGTGAACCTGGAGAGAGTGAGAAAGACAAAGAGATTGAAGGGACCAGATCGATCGTACGGTTCACTTTGTCCGACGATCGTTTGGGACGATTAATTTGATTATCGCGGTCTGATAGCAATTTACATAGTAATACGCGACTTAAGTCCGCGAGAAAAAAAAAAGAAAAGAGAAAGGAGTTTGGCAGAGAGGTGAGGTGTATTGAACGAATCAAGCAAAAGGAAGGGCGAAAAGAGAGAGACGAGCTCTCGTAGTCACACGGTCGCCAAATCCTCCGCTTACACACGTCTCCTCGTTGTTTTAGATTAGAGAATTCGATTATCGCTGTCGCGTCTGGGACGGAAGGTTTCTATTCCAAAAAGCCTCACACGATGTGATTTACATGCTAATACAGAAACCGCTCTTTATCTTTCTCTCTCCTCCCTCCCTCTCTCTCTCTCTCTCTCCCTCTCTCGTTCTCTCATGGGCACATGCACGCGCCGCGGCACGGGGGTCGTAAGATAAATTAAAGCCCGCTTTACACTACGAAGGCTGCATCGTCGCGGCTGCACGTATCATCCACCGTTAATACCCACCGGGAAAATTTATGAACGGGTAAAGGATGATGAGGAAAGGGAGATGGTTCTTGTTTATTTGGATTTGGTTGGTTGGACTATACGATGCGCGGAAACAAATATAATAAATATTTCGGCGAATTGGCCTTATCCCAACATAAATGATTGATACAACTTGGCTTCTGATTTTCTTTATTTCTTTTTTTCGTTTGCTAATCATTTACGTTTGTTCTTATTTATGATGATACGTAGCTAATTTACATTCAGAAAGCTAAAATATGAGAAATTTAGTCATTTAATATCGTCGCATTGTAATTCATTTTTGTCAATTTTTTTATTGTTTACTTCTTTTTACTTTATTACTTTTCATATATTACTCGTCTAATGGTTTCTTCTCTGCCGCGTTTCTTTCGTATCTTTCATCTGGATTTATGTAATTGCTTTTATGAGATCTTTTTTCTGTCACGTATGTTCACATGAATTTTTAGAAGGTTTATCTTTAAATATTAATAAGCTCTTCTCTCTTTCCTCTTCTCTTTTTTTATGCCAAAAACACACAAAGAATGAGAATGCGAAGAAGAAGAAAGAGAACTCGAGGAGAGAGATGGATAAGAGGGTGGGTTTGGGAAGTGCCGGGGCGGAAACAAAAGAATGGGGGGATGTAACTTGAAAAGCACAATTGAAATTCAAGATCCATATGCAAAGAGCGCCGCTGGCAGGAGAGGGAAAGGAAGTTGGAAGATAGGAAACGAAGAAAGAAGAAAGGAGAGACTCTATATCGAATAATCTAATTCCCCTATCTCTCTTTCTCCCCCTCCCCCTCCTCTCTTCTCTATCGTTCTCTCGAGGACCACTTGGTTTCCCGCGATATCGAGAGAGAGAGAGAGAGAGAGAGAGAGAGAGAGGGGGGGGGAAGAGAGAGAGCTATTTTCTAAATAATTGATTTAACATGTGTACATACATTATACGCAAACATAATAACGCTATGTAAATGGTAATTCCAGCCATGCGACGCTGGTCCATGGCGTGGGCCGAGTTCAGAACCACGTCCTACCATCGCGTCGCATCCGTATCCCCTTTACCTTCCCCCCTTTACCTTCACTGCCGCCTTTCTTATGCCGCCCAGTCGGACTCACGTTGGTAAGCTGGAGGTCTGCGGGACCCCGCAGAGACGGGAGACTGGGGGTTAAGTTACCGAGCACCTCATATTTTTTCGTCCTCCCGGGGAATCTTCCCTTTTTCTCGTCCCCACGTTATTTTTCCCCTCACTCGCCCATCATTGGAGAAGAGTAATTTCGTCTACGAGAGATTCAGAGAGCTACTTCCGCGATCGGGAGGATTAGGAAGGGGCGACGAAGCCTGACGCGATAAATGAAGTCGAGGAATAAATTTTGGGGTGGAAATCGACATCTGTGTATTATACGTTCAGATTCTATATACATCTAAATTTTCCAGTAACCTTTCAAGCCTGATGATTATGATAATAAGTTGTTTTAATTACCGTATATTTATCAAATTCCGTTTTTAAAAAAGAGAGAAAGAAATACATTTTAAGAAAAGAAAGCATATAATTATTTAATGTACATTAATGTTTAAGGGAGGTTCTAAGATCAATTACCTTTTATTCTTATCTATTATTAGTTATTTTCTTAAATAGAAATGATAAAGATATATTCAACAGAGTTCTAAGAAAAATTAGACCCTAAGATATCTTCTCAAGATATCTTCTTTTCCTCAATTTATCTAGTAACTTTATTTAGCCAGCGTAAATATGAAAGTCGTCGCAATGTATCTATATCAAACTACGCGTTGATTATATCACGACGATCCCTTTTATACAATGCGGATTAGACTGGGGATCCCCATTGGGACATATGCGTAGCTCGCACAATGAGTCAACGACACCCTGCCAAACGATTCGAGGTACGATACACCGATACTAAAGAAGGGATGCACATAGATGGACGGTAACGGATGAGTGAGAATTGAGGAAAAAAGAGAAAAAAAGAGAGAGAGACTTAAAGAAAAGATAATTGATAGAAAGAAGAAGAGAGGGGCAGAGAGGGATTCTGACAAATTGGAAGGCTGTTAAAGCAAAGGCACGGAGGCGTCGCTCGTTGGAACTGAAGGAGAGAGGAAGATTTCTATACATTGGACGAGAGAGGAAAAAAGAATCCAGGAGAGAGAGAAAGAGAGAATAAGTCGGAAAAAGACAAGCCGCGCGACATTCGTGTCACGATGGGCCTCGTAGCAGCATTTTTAGAGCCGAAATAAAGTGGAAGAACGAACGTACACCGTCTCTTGAATATCCGCTGGGCGCGCGTCGGAAGACGTAGGTGGTCTCTCTTCTTAGCGTACCCTCTCTTTCCGTCCCTCTCTTCTTCTCTCACTGTCGCGTCGTTCTCATTCTCGTTCGTTTCTTCGCTCGTTCATTCCGTACTCGTTCGTCTACACCGCGCGGCTGATCTACCGAACCAGTTGAGCGAGAGCGCAAATGTTGGCAGATTATGGGTGTAGAACTCTAGATGTACCGCAGTAGCACAAAAGTCCGCCATATTTGATCTAATAACCATCGTATTTAAGAATTATTACTCTGAAATTAAATGAATCATATATTTAAGAATTATTACTCTAAAATTACTACTTCACTTTAGAGTGGAATCTAATTCTTAAAAATTGATAATTGAGTCACTCTTTTTCAGTATTGATATTCAATGATTGCTCTTTAGAATTAGATTCCACTCCAAAGATTTCAGAGAGTAAACTTACTCTCTAAATCTGAATCAGTGGATAGTCACTAATTACCCAGTGGCATACTTAACACTGATAATCAGTGAAGTTCAACTAAAAAAGGAAGAATGTTGAGCATTATATAACTAAATACTGACATTTGCACGTTAATTTCAATCTTCCAATACCGTATTCATTAAATTTAAGCATTAACAAAACAAGGTTAGTTAGATCAATTTAAGCATTAATCAAAACAAGGTTAGTTAGATCATATAATAAAAATTAGCTAGGTTAGGGATCTCATATTTAATTCACTGATTACCAATGGCATACTTGGCACTGATATCAATTATTATCCACTGATTCAGATTTAGAGAGTATACTTTTTCACTTATTCATTTATTTATTAAGCTTATTTATTATTTATCACTTACTTATTGGGCGATAGACCATCAAGTAAAAAATCGCGGTCGAAATAGTCAATATGAAAATTGTCGGCATTCAGCTTAGATGAAAGGATTGTGCTACTCTAGAGTTCTAGTTAGGTGAACGCACATACGCCCCTCACCGCACATGGACTATTCGAGATGTGGAATTGCGAAACGTGACTTCCTCGCTCGCGAAGACCATCCGGACATCCCAGTTCTCTCCGAGGTTCTCTCACTGCTGATCGATCGTCGCGTGTATGTGACGCGCGCCGTACGATTTGCAATTCAACTCGTCAACGTCGGCGCGATGGCCAACCGTTTAGTGTCGCGATTGTGATCGGAATGACTCAGTAATCAAGATGTTCTAAGAGAGATTCCAGATAATTAACAAGAACATAATTTATTTAATTACGAGAGAGAGAGAGAGAGAGAGAGAGAGAGAGAGAGAGAGAGAGAGAGTCAGTTGTAACTTAATTTTTTTAATTACCATGAGAGAATAATTGCTTCTTTAATTTTCGTGTCACGTTCAATTTGAAAACATCTTCATTTATTGATTGTAGCTACTTTTAAACGTTTCGCGATGTACCATCGTTGGACTCGCGAAATACAATAATAGTCGTAGTCGATCGAGCGATACGATCGAATAGACCGACTGTTTCAAGCGGATATTTCGTTAAACCGTAAGAATCGTAGAGCGAAGATGGAGGCGAGATACGAAGCGGCCTCGCCCGACGCTACGTACAAAATGCAAACCGCTCGGGATAAAGATGGAATCTGGATAACGGTATCAAAATCTGGAATACCTCCTCGATGCGCGAGCACGATGGGAAACGCGAGCGACGGTGAGCCCGTAACGTCGCCCGTTCGCGTTTACGTGTCCGTGCCGATCTTGATGAAACCTGTGACGATCTTGCTCTTCTCCGAGAGAAAGAGAAAGAGCGAAGATCCTGGAAGCTGCGCACACACGAAATCTCCGAGTTGCCGCTCGTGAGAGTCGGGCATTAGCGGGAACCGACACCGCGGGTGGGTTTCGGTGAATGATAACCGCGGAACGGTAACGATATTATATCGTTGTGGGATCAGGCCCGTTGATCTCGTTTGCGTATATGCGTGCGCGCGCGCGTGCGGAAGACGAAATCGTAATCTTAATCGTCCTCGTGACGGGCAACAGGTTCTCTTGAGCTCGCGATTCAATCGTCCATCTCTTTGGATATACAAGCGCGAGGGGTCGACCCTCTTATATATATATGTGAGGACCGTACGGAAAGACAGGCTCGTTACGTCATTCACCCATCTCCTTCTTCTGGCGACCTGAGCTATTGATTTATCATCGCGAGAAACGATTTCTTTCGTCGTAGGGAGGATGAGCGAGCGCGCGAGTCGCTCTCTGATTAGAGGTATGCATTGTGCATCGATCGATGGTTAATGGACAGAAGGAGAGAAAGACAGAACGGTGTCGCCTTACGCAAGCTAGATTGGAAGTCACGGGAGATAAGCTGAGCAGCCGATGTCGGCAGCCGAGTCGATCAGGGTCGACAGATCCCTGAAGGTTCGGACTTCGGAGACGAGAAAGAGGAGATTGGACCTCGGCTCTCGCGGTGTCTCTTTTAGCTCGTTAACTACTGACGCGATCGTTTGAACCGAAACACTATATGTCAGGACGTAATTTCAGTATTTCTTCAATATAAAGACTGTCAATCTTGATGTAAGCTACCTGAGTTCTCGGATATAAGTTGCCTGAGTTTAATTGCGAAAGATTCGGTACCCAAGTAAAAAATTAATCAGAAATTGACTGGTTAAATTCTGGCTTGTTCAGATTGTAACTAGGCAGTAAATTTAACCAGTTTCTAATCAGATTTTCTCAGAAATTTTTCTGGTAAAATAAAATTTTAAAAAATGATATAAAATCTTTTTTTAATTTATTATTTTTTATTGAAAGTATCTAAACCTGACGCAACTTTTATTAATTAATCGTAATTTTCTATTATACTTTTATTTTTTTTATTTATTGGGTTCTGAATCTGAAATCTCAGGATTACGAGTTATATGTAATAATAAATTAACACACTTTCTAAAAGGGTTAAACAACTTAACGTATAATTAATTTCCTTTTTTTTCGAATATACAATTAATTTTCCGCAATTGATAAAAGATTTATTACGAGTATTTATACTCGGCTTTAAAACTTACTTAACTTTGTCGAATACTTGCGCCTTTCATCGATTATGTCGATTTCGCTGTCGCAGACGATGCGAACACTTTGAGAGAAATCTCACGCTAACTAATTACCACACCGCCGTATCTAATCGAAGTTAAACCATTCAATATTAGATTTGCATCCGTAACACGGTTTCTACTCACTTTCAGCAAATATGACATAGGTATACCGCGACGGATCAGCTTACTTCGTAGATAGTATCGCGAAACAAATTTGTGTTAAAACGAGGTCGACCCCCAAACCGACTTGAAAACATGTGCATGAGGGAAAGTACAGCGTTATCGTCCTCGGATACCACTTCAGTCGAGAACGTTTTATAAGTGGGGACTTCTTTTGCTGATCGATAAGATCAGATTCCTTTCTCGTTTGAATAATATGAAAAATCGAGATGGATAGATAAATGGAAGGAATAAGAGGAACCGTGCTGGATACGTCCCGGGTAGATTCGGGATAA
>NW_017299871.1:1180174-1187501 GCF_001594075.2 Trachymyrmex cornetzi | reverse complement strand
GAGGAGCCGAAGACGCACCATCGGTGGAGTGAGTTAGAGTCGGCGGGCAACGCTATGCATACCGTCACACCCTGCGACACGCTCCAAATTTGAAATTTAAATTCGGTACCTCTCGCGGGACCACGTTGTACATCGGTTACACACGCACACACATACACTCGTACACACGTACGTGCACGCACACTTACGGAGAGAAAGATCTATGCATGTTGCGAGCGTGCATACAGGACGCCTCCAAAATAGTTTTAGACGATCTCTATGCTGAAAATTTCGTGTGATTAAAAGTTACTTAGCATTGAAAAGTAAGAGTTTCCGTCAAACGAAAGCAATTACTTAGAAATATGTAGATTGTAAAATTTCACCTCTTACTTCGTGGTTTCAAGGGTATATTCCTGTAGTAATAGAATTTTTATGAAAAAAAATTGTTACTCCTCAAGGTACATTTGATCATGTTAAGGAATTTAAAAATGTAGCGTGTCGCCGTACAAGATTTTCCTAGAGGAAAGATCGCGTTGAAAAGGTGCGCATAAGTATTAATCCATGTATACTTCCAATTGGTAAATGGTGTATATCTTTATTCCAAAATCTTGAACGTTTCCACTCTCTTTGGAGTCATCATCAGCAAGTTAGATTTTGAATTATATGTAACTTGCTGACTTCAAAGAGAGTAGAAACATTCAAGATTTTGGAATAAGGATATACATCATTTACCAATTGGAAGTATACATGGATTAATACTTATGCGTACCTTTTTCCGCGCTGACTCGCATTAGCCTTAATTTTATTGTTATTTATTGTAAAGTTTGAGAGTTCGATTTAAATTATATATCGTTGTTATGTGGAACGTAATTGTCGAATTATTGCCCCTTTTGGGACACCCTGTGGAACATGGACGACGAATGAGAATGTTTGCGAGAACGGGATGGAGCAAAAGGAAGGATGTATCGTCGTTTTCACGACGAGCGACCTGCCCGTTAAGTCGTTTCCGCTCGTCGGTAAACACACGCGGGAATAGTAATTCGAGACAGGGGCTCTGCGCCGTGTCCTTTCACCTCCCGTCATCCCTCCGTTCTGCCTTTCCTCCCACAACTAGTGAAGTTGTCTCGAGTCGTGTATGATTGTCTTGTCTGCTTGTCGCTGTCGATCCACGATCGCGTCGAATTCGGGAAGGGAATGCTCTTTCAGGATGAGCTTGTTTTCTCGGATGTCAGCCGCAAATCGGAGCGTGCTCTTTCACCTTGCATCTCATTGTGTAGCTACTGTCAGACCTCATCTTGCTCTTGAAAAGAATAACTTTGCATCGCAGGAAAGTCTCCAGAATCAATCAAGTATATCTAGGAAAATTTTTTTATTCTTCAATTTTAATAATTTCAATTTCAACGTTTACTAGAAACGTGATTTATTTGATAATTTTCTTGAGCGATACATGTTATTAAAATTCTTTTACTATAATGGAAATCATTTTCCTAGAGATAATTGCGCGATTTCTATTCCTAACTCTTTGCATAAAAATATATTATTACTTCTTGAAGAAAAGGTGAATCGAAAAATTAGATATTAATAGTTTCTATAGATGCGTCCGTGATATTGTCTTGTGATATATTTTACTTACATTTTAGTAACACGGGATTTATATATAATAATTAGAGTATATTTTCAAAAGTTAGAATAGATAATATAGAATCTGAAGGAAACGGTACTTTCGTCTAGGAAAATTATATATATTCTTAAACTTTAATAATTTCTACTGGAAGCATGTTATTCATTGATCACTTTCTTAAGCGCTACACGTTTCTAAACTTTTTTATTACTATGGAAAGTTATCCGATATACGATAAAGTGTACTTGAACGTTCGCGTTACTTACGTCCAACGACCGCAGAACATCCTGCAAAGTAACGGTTACATCGCGCTGGCATTGCCCGCGAGATGATCAGCGTCGCGACATCGTATTTTCTTCCTGTTCGTTTACCCGCAAGCTTTTACCGAACGTACGTAATCGCATTTTCCTCGGTTACGATCCAAGTCACGAGAGAGAAAGAGGGAGGAGAGGGAGCACGTCCGTAATTTTTTTGTCGTTCCCCTCGATCCCCCCTCTTATTCCCGCCGCTCCTCTTCTCGACATTCCGCGGCGACACACGCCGCGAGTGGCTCGCGTCATGTGACACGTGTCCAACAGGCGAAGGCGCATAATGCACGTGTCGCACGCACGATACTTAACGGCCGCCGCCGTCGCGTCATCTCGTATACCGGCATTACCGGGCCGGGCGGCTGCACTAAGCACTTTCTCTTTTCGCGCCGATGATCGCGCATCGTAGATGCGGTCGACCAGCATCGAATCCTCAAACCACACCGTTATCTTTCCCTCGTGATGCCACGCACTTGTGGCGAGGTAATCCCGAGGTACACCATTAGTCGATCAAAGTTCTCAAATTTATGCTAGCTCTAAAATGAACCCTCGAAGGATAAGTGTCAAACTACGTAAATCAAGACGTATTAAAAAGCGTGTGTTCGCAGCAAAAGTGAAGTCGCGGTGAAAATATGACACAAGTATGATCAGTACACGGAAAGAGAGAAGGATTCTAAAAGTTTAGCTGGAAAATAAATATGTAAGACGATCCAGCTGATTGCTATAGAATATTAAATCTTTTATAGAATTGCTCATCGTGTTTGAGTCGAACAAAATCATTTTCACATCTGGATCTAGCACAATATTTAGATACTTCAGCAAAACCATTTTTTCAGGTCTGTATCCAGCAAAATTTTTTAATACTTCAGCAAAACCATTTTTTGTCTGTAGAGATAGAACGTTCCAAATCCTTCTATGCTTTATATATTTGTTTGATAAAAATTTGATTGATTTTGTTCTTTCTCCTCTCTCTCTCTCTCTCTCTTTTTCTCTCCTAAAGAAAATTTGTATTCAATTTTTAGTAACATAAAATTGACTTCAAATCGACCGTTACAATCGATCGTGGATAAAAGGAAATGCAACCTTTATAGCCTTTTAAACGAGGAAAATGGCCAGCGCTTGCGGTCCCTTTAATAGCCGCTATAGTGATACGGTTGAATAGTTACTAAAACGTCATGACAGTCGATTGAAATTGTTGCCAGAGTCATGCTCGTCGAAATTATTACGGAGTACTTCAGTACATCTCTTTCCGCGGTCATCTATGCTAGTAACTATAGTTATCTTATCCCGGAATTACCCTACACAGCTGGTGGTACAACGATATAGCTATATGTGTATAGATTGGAAATGGCTAAGAGTAAACTCGATAGTTTCTATACGGAGACATACCTTCTTCTTACGTGGCTCAAGTTCATTCGTGTCACCACGTAGTGTCAGATCGATCCGAGAGGTTTGTCTCATCCTATAATTCATTTCTTCGTACGTTCGGCCTTCAAGAAATAGATATCTTCTTCGACGTAACACGTGACAAGAAGGTGGAAACGGCGCTGTCTAAAATGCAAATTTGAAGAAACATTATTATATAACGTCGCGGATTGAGTCGGATATTCACCGAGTAAATCTCGTCAGTGTTGGAGAATAATCCTGAGGTCAATCCGCCAAGCTTTCTGCGAAGTTTATTAGGAGCGATAAAGGCGATATGGAAGGAGCAAACTCTCTCTCGGATCTTACTCCGTGAATTCGGTTGTGCGAAGACGCGCGTGCCTATATATTCCAAGTTCTTCACAAGAGCACTCGAATTAGATCGGCACGCTGCAGTGCAAACTCCACTCCTGCGAGATACTCTTCACAATGATATGGCTTAGAGGGTAACTGATCCCTCGGCTTAAAATGGAGTATCCCCCTTTTGCGATATTAATGCTCGCCGTTATCAAACTCTCGCGCATTCCAAAATATAGGTACACGTATCCCATGAAGCGTCCGTGCAATACATCCTTTTATTTAGATAGAAATTCCAAATTGTTACAGCAACAGAGAGAAAGTTTTATTTTTTGCAATTTAGGTTGGAATCGCCTAAAAATTTGTTTAGGTCTCTGTTGGACCAGAACTTCGTCCCAGATTAATCCCAAAGTTACATTCGGCACAATTTTGTTTTTTGTTTTGAGCACGCGACCTGTCGCTCACACTCTGCTCCGCATCGGTCTGGATACAGCGAGATAATTGCAGTTCGCGCGAGTGCCTCTGTCGATTCAATCGGTGGCGGGATGGGCGGGAGGTCGATGGGCGAGGAAATGGAAGGGAAAGGGTCCAAAAAAATGGTATAAACAAAAATGGATTTTACAGCACACAGTTTTCACCTTTGAGATTCTGTGCTGTCGGAGATGAATGGATGAGTGTGTCGCATTTGCGTTGCGCTTTGGTCTAGAAATTCAAAAACCCGGTATTCAAATAGGAACTCTAAGGACAGTCGTTATTAGAGATCAGTCAACCTAATTCAATGTAGGTTTAGACGAATATCGCGAAATGGAGGAAAACTAGGAGGAGAATTAAATGACTATAAAAACAAAAGGGGAGGAAGGAAGGCGGGGAAAGAACATAAGAAAGGAACGATGAAAAGGAGATACAGGAAGGAAGGACGGACGTGCTGTCAAGGCTGAAAAGAGAAAAGGTGCTGGAGGTACAAAGAACACGAGGCGAAAAGAAGAGAGACGAATGGACGGAGGAGAAGAGAGGAATGTGCTGGGCGCGTGGATGAGAGGCGAAGAGAGGAAGAATGGATCGACGAAAGGGAGAGAGGAGAATCGAGGGTTGGTGGCGGCCCAGACCCGGTCGATACGACCACTACCACCAACATCACCACCGCCACCTCTACACGACGAGCACGAGGCAGGACAGAGCACGGAACTTGGTTCTTGCGCGAATGCACCGATATAGCGGGTCTTCTCGTTTTTTTTTCTCAACCTTACGTGTCTCTCTCTTTCTCTCCCTTTCTTTCCCTCCTTCCTCTTGCCTATCATCTCTCGGTATTTTTTCACCCCTCGCGTTTTCAACGATCCGCCATTTTCAGAGGGAACGTGCTCCTATAGTCCCATCTCTCTTCGGTGGGTGGATTTCCTTACGATGACTTTGGCACGTATACTTGTTGTCTTTCTCAAGATAAGCTCAGTCAAGTCTGACTATTGTTTGAATTTCGTATCGCCTTCTGTAATTGTACAAAGAAAGAATGATTTTGCTGAAGTATCGAAAAATTTAGATAGATGCAGATCTGAAAATAATTTGGTTGAATTATTAAAATAATTATGTAGGAAACTCAAACATAACGATGAGCAATGCTGTAAAAGGTTTTGATTTTCTAACAACTAGTTTGTGAGGCTCCTACATAATTAGGTTAACAAAATTATTTTCAGATCTACATCTGGCTAAATTTTTAGATACTTCAGTAAAACTGTTTTTTTTTACGTAACATTGTGGCGTGTAATTATTCTGATAGGTGTGTCGATTGTATTGAAATAAAGCGATTGAAGGAATTGCATCATGGGAGTTGATAAAAATATAAAAAAGAAATTTGGAAATTCTCCAAAGTTATTTTTCGCTGCTTTTTATAAGATACATTTTTTATCTTGTAATTTAGAAAGGAAGAAAAAACGAACAATATTTATTATGATTATTATGATGTTATTTCAAACTACTAACGTCGCATTTTCTTTGTGTTTGCAGTTGTTCTCTTGGATACTACGACGGAGGAGAAACTCGATTGGACGAGATATCCTTTCGGGCCTCAAGCTAACACCCCTGGTGTAAGTAGATAAAATTTTCCATCGCATGTTATAGAAGACATCAAACTTCTTAAAACTTTAGCGAAAAATCTGTTTTTTTTTTTTTTTTTCGCTAAGTCTCTCTTCGGGTGCGAAGGAAAATTATTCATTCCGATAGCTCGACTTTTTAAGCGATGCAAGCATCGAGAATCCGAAAGTAAGATTCGCCCTTCCTCGATGTGGGGGAAGAACGAAACAATTTCTTAAATATCGCGAATTTCCACGGAAATATTCGACGTGCCAACAGCAACACGGGGGAATTCCCGTCGACATAGGAATTCCGCTCGCTTGCTCGCGCGCACGCTCGGCATCCTTTTCTGCGTGGCCAAAGGGAAATATTAAAAATGTCTCAAACATAAATTAATATTCTCTCGTGAGGTCGTTGCACGCGATTCAGGAGCTCTCTCTCTCTCTCTCTCTCCCCTTCTCTCTCCCGGCGATCGTAACAAAGGACCGCCTAGATGGAAAAAAATTCCAGGATCTCCCGACATTTTCTTCTCTCTCTGTATTTTTTTAAATTCTCCTCTCGCGGAGAGGAGAAATCTTTTGGAACTCGACTGGCCGGGTTCCGGTGGGTACCAGAAGCACTTTATAGTCTCGGTACGCACGCGGCACATACGTGGGCTCCCGCTGGCCGATGCGCTCTCTCGGCGCCATGTTTGTTTTTCAGTTGTTAAGCGCGCAGCGGGCCGCCAGACAGGTTTAAATCAGCCTCCACCTCTCTCCGTTTCTCCTCTTCTTCTTCCTCTTTCTCTTCCTCTGCCGATTCTCTTCTCTGCAGCATCACTCCCGCCTCCTCCCCGTCCTCCTTCGCGCTCCACAGTTGGACCGTATGCACCGCGCTCGGTTCGTGAGTCAGTCCAACCGGGTAACAAATTGCTTTTTGTTTGAACGGACAAATTAGTGATACAGCCGCGCCGGCGGAGGTGCCGGCCGAAAAGACGGGCCGGAGAAGGGAAAAGGGGGGACCCGCGGTGTTTATTTAAACATCGTAGGCACCGAGAATGCAGTTTCGCGCACGGGGGACATCCTCCTTCGTGACCCTACGTGGGTGTCGGCCACGGATGTCTCGCGTTCGAGCCTTCGCTTCGGCTCGATCATCACGATAAACTGCCGGCTTTGATTTTTTTCGCGACTCGACAAACTCATCGGATATCTCCGAGCTTTATTGTAATTTTTATTCTATTTTTATTATATATCCCTCCATTATTTACACACTCTATGCTAAATCTTTACCCGATACTTTAGTATAACATTTATGCAGGACAGTCATTGTTTAACGGAGAAGGCAATTTGTCTCTAAACGGATTTAATAACTCTTTGCTTGTCATCAAGATCCCACAAGCTTCTTGCCTCTTTCCGTAAACTTTTTGTATTCTTTATTTATTTCATTCAATTGTCAAAAATCCTTTTTTTGCCCTCGATCATGAAACGATCGAATGGTACACGCGTGCTCGTTCTTCTTTTTTCACTCCTTTCTCTCGCAACGTCGATTGTTAGTATCGCAGCGCTAATCGGCCAGCGTAACACTCTGTTTGAAAAGGCTCTTTGAGACTGCTGTTGATTTTTCTGGGTGCTAAACGTTCGACGCGCCTCCCCCCCCC
>NW_017299871.1:1142729-1180085 GCF_001594075.2 Trachymyrmex cornetzi | reverse complement strand
TTTTTTTTTTTTTTTCGAGAATGACCCGAAAAAGAACGCTCTCACTACGCGCCTCGTTCTCCGTGAACCACTCGAGTTCACTTTGCACCTCCCATTCCATCTCACCCGTCGGAAGTGCTACGTCCAAATACACGTTTCTCTCTCCCTTCCCTCTGTCTGTCTCTTTTTGTCTTCCGTGAACTCTTAAGCGCACGTGCTCCTCGTAAAAACGGCCGCGATATTAGTTACACCTACGAGCCTTTAAAGTTCCTCCCAAAGGTTCGTATTCTCGGCGCTAAGTGTTGGTGTCCGTATACGATTCTCGTCACCTATTGACACTCCGAACGTCTTCCTCACACTGGACAAATAAAACTCAAGCGTGGACGACCGTTTAGCTTTAAAATATGCGTTAATAATACGAAGCCGTGGCCCCAAATCGATTTTTCAAACATTCCGTCTTTCGAATACTGATGCTTATCGGCGATCTTCCGTATTCAATCCTGACAAGTCTCCCGCTCGGAATTCCACGTCTTGCACGTTCCGCAGATCGATCGGATGAACGACAAGACTTGTCCATTGCCTGACGATCGTAGATGACGAGAGACGATGTTCCATTTCCCGGGTCGAGGAATTCA
Organism: Trachymyrmex cornetzi; assembly: GCF_001594075.2. Classification (NCBI taxonomy): domain Eukaryota; kingdom Metazoa; phylum Arthropoda; class Insecta; order Hymenoptera; family Formicidae; genus Trachymyrmex; species Trachymyrmex cornetzi. Next base: position 1,179,471 of record NW_017299871.1, on the reverse strand, counting down.
CGCTTCACGTGGCTCTCCTCACTATACGAGGAATGCGTTAACGTACGCGCGAACTAAAGTGGGGAATCCTCTTAGGTTAGTCCAGGCTGATCCGCTTCCTCGAGCGATCCTCTCCAAAGGAAGTCGCGTCGCCTGAAAGCAAGATTGATAAAAACGAGAATGTTCTCACGACTCGACCTAATCAGTTTGCTCGGACAGGGATTAGCGCGCCTCTCACGCGCATCATTATTTTCGATCATGCGTGACAGGAAATTTATTTCCGAGGATAAACATTTTTCCCGAGAGGATCCGGATCCAATTAACCGCGCACCACACATTAAGTATCCAAGCCCGTCGTGTCAACAAATAGAAAGACAACATTCTTGTGCGGTGACAAGCGAGGAAGTGGGCGAAATTATTTCTAATTGAATACACTTTAATAAACGTATTCGTTATTCAAGAGACATCTAGATAGATTCTTCATAACTCTTAATTAAGCGAAGAGATCAAAGGATTGTATACTTACGTTTTAAACACACGTAGGAAAAAGCGATCGAGACTTTGTGGATGCTCTTCTGTCATTTTAATCGTTCTTCTCCGGTCGGCATTAATATCCCGAATACGATAAATACGCGCCCTTTTACAACTGATAGCAGGGTAGTTATTAATATACAAGTAAACGGAATTAGCTCAGAGTATTTGAGCAAGTCGACAGAGGGAGGACAAGGCTCGGAGCGAAAAGATGCTTTGATGCTGGCGGCGAGGGTCAAAACTCGCATAAAGGGCCAAAGATATACGCTCATGCTCTATCGTCGTATTATAAATTCTATCTCGGTGCCCCTCTCAAAACCACGATGACTTCCGACGAAAGATGTGGGGAACATACCGCTGGAACTAATTAAGCGTCCTTCTCGCTGACCCCGTAGCTTACTTTGCATTGATTTAAATTCTGTTCCAGGTTTTTAATTTTATTTTCATAATTGCCAGAAAGAGAACCAGAGAGAGAGAGAGAGAGAGAGAGAGAGAGAGAGAGAGAATTCCCAAGTATTTGTATTTGGACTTTTTAAAGAACCGAATTAAATATGTTTCCTGATCTTCTAAAAGAATGTATAACTTAACGAATTTACCATATCGTAATACCGATAAGTAAGACCGTAAGAAAAATAGAGCGAAAGAAGAAATCGAGAAACTTTCTGTTGAAATTCCAAGCCACTTTAGGAAAGACTAACGGCGGCGCTCTTTGATTTCGTTCTCGCCACTTCAAGCTAATTTCCATGCTTAAGAAGTCGTAATCCGATCATGACCGTCGAAATGAAGAAGTTTCGCTCACCCTTTGAGAATATCGACCTGCACTTGGCTGAAATTCGATAAAGTGCGACTCGCGAGAATTCAACGGATGGAGAAACATTCCCCGGTCTAGCTGTTTTTCAGCGGCGCGTTTCGATATCTTTCGATATTTCCGTGGGAGGTCAATCGTCGAGTCGGATTTCTGGCAGTAACGATTCTGAAATCGGATAGATTTTCGTCTCGCGCGTTTCGTCGGAATTTATTCTATGAATAGGAAAACGAGATGCAATGCGATCGCGCTTAATGGGAAAGCGAGAAACACAGAGGTCATTGGTCCATTGAGAGTAACGGTCTCTTCCTTCCACGAGTGTCCGTCGATCGTAGTCGAAGGCGAATGCTGGTGTTTCCATCGGGAGATCTCTTGCCGTTCTTTTCATCCAAAAAAATTTATTGTCCTGTTGCAGGCCGAGCTTGTTTCCTAATGTCACGAATGTCACGATCAATTGCAAGAAAAGGAGAAAGAAAAGAGAGAGAGAGAATCGACATTTAGAAAGTCTAATAAACATGAATGAAACAAATTTAGGGAAACACTGTTCTGTGTGTACTTTTATGTATAGGTAATGTCTCATTAAAAGTAAATTATTGAAGACCCAAAGGCATATACAAGAATTGTGACGGATTTCCGAGGACATCAGGAGAAAATCTACTGGTAATACATTTCAAACAGATGCGCCGAAAGATTTATCTCCACGAAGATAGAAACAGCTGATAATCTTAATTCCAGGCTTAATTCCCGGCGATCTTTAAATTCTCGATCGATTATAATTCGGTAACTTGTCGGAGCCTCGTCGGTACTTTCGATTGGGAAAAATTTATTGCAAATTGATAATAGAATTTGCGCTTGAAATATTGTTTGCAGTTTCGAATTAGTCTTATCGAATTGTCGATTGAACAATTGGTGATTACAGATATGTCATTTAAATGGCGAAAGCGAATCACGATATGGAGTTTAGTGAACTCTAGCGATATCCCAAGTAGAAAATTGGCCAGGAATTCTGGTTACTGACTAATTTCTACTATCTGGCCAGTCGAACGACGTTTATTTGGATAATAATTGGGCAGTAAAAACCAATTTTTTTAGCTCATTTCTTCCAGAAATTTTTACAAAATTTTAAAAAATGATGTAAAATCTTTTTTTTTATTATTTTTTATTAAAAATATTTAAATCCGTGACAACTTTTCTGGCCAGTCGAACGATGTTTATTTGGATAATAATTGGGCAGTAAAAACCAATTTTTTTTTAGCTCATTTCTTCCAAAAATTTTTACAAAATTTTTAAAAATGATGTAAAATCTTTTTTTTTAATGTCTTATTTTTTATTAAAAGTATTTAAATCCGTGAAAACTTTTATTTCTTAATTGTAATTTTTTATTACATTTTAATTTTTTTTTACTTATCGAGTTTTGAACTTTGGATCTCGGGATGAGCATCGCTTTTATAATACAACAATAATGACTCCGATATTCGATGAACAGCACCCACCTTTATCCAAAGTATTCCGGAACTTGCCTACCAAAAAAAGAACGTCATCCCGCTTCCGTTGAATGCTCATGGTAGCCGAGTTCATTCTGCAGCTGATGAAACGTGGCTGATCGCGGTCGCAGTTCCAGCGAAAAGACCTGCCCGCCGTGATTCGCACGTGGCACTCAGGCTTCTATCTGACCGTTTCATCTTCCGCTTCCTTCATCTTCATCCATCCTCGTCTTTCACCCCCTTCTCGTTGTCTCCCTCTCCGGTAGCCGTCTCTCCTCCCGTTCTTCTTTTATCTCTCCTCTTACCGTCTTTTATACCACCGGCTCCCCTTTCTCATCATCTCCATCTCTCTCTCTCTCTCTCTTTCTCACTGTGGCTCCGGCTATTTAACCGCGCCCGTATCTGCATCTAAATGCGCTCCCTGAATGCGAAATTCACATAGTGATATGCGACTCGGGTAACTGTGTCTTCTTCAGGGACTCAGATGCTCAGAAAATCGCCTTCACAGAACGCGACACGACACTCGCGAGAACATAAAATTAAATCGTCATGATTATCTCAATGAGAACATAACGTATATACGCACAACATAATTTTGTAATACTCTAAAGTAACTAATTTTTCAAATCTTTTTCGAGTAACGCAATTTTTTTGACTCTACAAAAATCGGTGTACAACAGATATTAAAATATCTACATCTACTATGTACCATATACAGTCACGAAATTAATTGAACAGAGAGAGAGAGAGAGAGAGAGAGAGAGAGAGAGAGAGCTCCATTATACATCAACGATTTCTTCAGACTTTTCTTCAATTAATGTAATAACCCACTGGTTCCACAATGAAGTGTCTACATATACATAAACTATTAACATAAATATATTAGTATAATATAATAATAATATATTATTACATAATATATAGTAGTAGCAATAATATATTGTATAATGTATCAGTTGTCTAAATATAAACTATTAATTCTGTAATGCAGGCATAAAACCATAATTTTTAACACCCGGATAATAATTGAAGAAATCGTTGATGTAATGGCATATTATCCGGATAATTTGATGATTGTATATCTGTAGTTTCTATCTTGTAGACAAATAAATGTATGTGTGAAAAGAACGAACGTAAGCAAGAATGCGTAAAAGTCAACGCAGCTGTGAGCATTCCACGACGTCGAGTGACAATAATAAATATCGGGTTACTTTTCGGGCCGTATCTGGAATAGACTAACTGACTATTAGCTAAATATTTATTAGCTAGATAAGCACGCTTAATTTATTTTCCCCCTCGGCTTCAGGCTTGTTTCGAAAACTCGCCCCGATCGCCATCGACATTATGAGTATTTAAAAAAACATCTTCATCTCCTGCCGGTGGCACGATTCATCGGGGAGATTAACTGCACGTAGGATTGATTATTTAAAATCACCATCTTATCGGTGACGCCACTCGTTCGGATTCCTAAGCCTTTCATTTAACTACTTCTTCTTCTACCGCTTATTTATATCTGATTAGAAAGGAGGCAGAGTTCTCCTCTGTCGTTCGTCGAACTTATCATCTCGAGCGGAAATTTAAGACACACTTGTCGCATGTATAGCCCTCCTTAGATTGCACATGTACGTTATGTACATTTCGTAGCGGGAAATATATGTGCGTGAGAGAATGATTTCACCAATCACCTTCGACAAAACCTTCGCCTCAGTTTCGCGCTAATGCAATCGCATTTCCGTTTCTTCCAAGTAGACGTGTCTGAACATGTCTCTCTCGCTTTGATTTATCGTCTCATATCGCTATCGTACGAATGATAATAAAGAAAGCGGCCGACCACACGATAGGTGATTGTGTCAATCTTTGATGAATCATTTTTTTATCAGTAAACGCATTTGAAAGAATCATGTTTCCGATACCGTATTCCAAGTAGAGAAAAACCACACATGAAATTTTGTTTTTATATTAGTAATGCTTCAAACATGTTCAATGGATCCATCAAATTCAGATACTTTATTTCTTAGTGTTAAATATTATCGAGATCCGTAACATAGGCTGACCGTAAATTTTACACAGGAAAATTTGTGTTAACACATTTCACGTGTTTCAAATAGTCCACTAAAATATTTTTGTATTAATTTAACACGAGATGAATATATGTTAGGAAATAACACAAATATTATGTAAAAAATTAACACGAAAAACGCAACACTGACACAATTTGTAAACAATCATATATCTGCATTAAAATTAGCATTTATAATATGTTAAATTAACGCATTTTATTCATTTATCTTAGAATTCACATTTAAAAAATATTTTTATGTTATTTGTTTATTTATTCATAAATTGTGTTATTTTAATACTAAAAAATGTTGAATATGAATTTGATATTAAATATTAGAAACCACAATCCCATGATGTTAAATTAACTCTCCGACATGTTAAAAATTCAACACCAAATTTTAATAAGAACTTGAGCGGATCATTTCTACACAAATACAAACTGTTTTTTACCGTATGTTTGCGAACCGTTATCCATACATCAATACGTAATGTAAAATGAGAAATATGGTCTTTGATATATGTATACTTAAAAGCGATCGCTTCACATACACGCACACGTTTAACGGGAAGGTATTGAACGCGCGAATAACGCGCGGGAAATAGTAAAACTTGTTCTCACGGAAACGTGTCAGCGAGTTCTCGAATTGCAAAACGGCCGCGCACCGCCTCGTAAAGTGTCACTAGGGCCGCGCGCATCGGGACCACCCCGTATAATCAAGGTGCCTCTTTTGCATGCAGGCGAAGCTCACGTAAACGAACGAAAAGTATCGATTACGGATTTCTCATCGAGTCTCCGCGGCACACAAAACAAATCGCCTGCATCCTTTAATTGCGCTACTCGGCGACGCATTTTGTGAAAGTTATTATAGACTTTTATTGTTTTTCACACCTAATTTTTTTTTCCAAGACAATCTCGAAGCCATCCATTTATGGAGCAGCTAATACATCAAAATATTTAAAACCATGTCTCGTACTTACTATTTTTTTCAGCCGAAAGACTGAAGAAGTTTGGAAGTGATTATTTTTAGCATTTTTACAAAAAAAAAGTTGAAGTTAATGGAACTGTATATATTATATGACTTGCATTTATATTGTATATATAGAAATGTAGTTCATTCATTATACTGAGATAAATTTATTATGACAAATTATAGATATAAGTAATACGATTTATGAGGAATTAAGGTCACATTGCCATATAGTTAAACGGAGACATATACGGTCTGCGTGTAATTCGATAAGATAAAGAGCGAGAACCATAAAATTTCATATCCAGTGAACATGAATCACATCATAAAAGGCAGATTTATTTTTGTCCATACTTTCTCTCCCTTTTTCTCTTTCTCTCTACTTCTCTTGTTAACCACTCGTCAGATAGTTTAAGAAAATTTGCCTCCATTCACTTATCACGCAACGTAAAACCATTAAGTTGAATTGACGTGCGAATCATAAAAGCGAGTTTCTTTGCGAAACAGTCGTTAAATATTTCTGAATTAATTATTAGGAACTCGGTGAGTCGTATATTCTCATTTACGTGCACTTTTCGCGTATGTAATAAAAAACTTGGATGATTATTAAAAATTAAGTGTAACAGTTCCGAATACGGAACAGCTGGTTAAAGCACATAATACTGCACAAAAGGGAGAAAATAATCGTTCGTTGAAAATAAAGGAGCGAATCAAACCGAGTCAGCGAGAGTCGAGCAACGATGTTTATTTGACTCGAAAGTGACATACCCCTCGCATTTACGTGCACTTTTCGCGTATGTAATAAAAAACTTGGATGATTATTAAAAATTAGGTGTAACAGTTCCGAATACGGAACAGCTGGTTAAAGCACATAATACTGCACAAAAGGGAGAAAATAATCGTTCGATATTATCCTAATTAGAGAAAATCGGTCGAATCACAAAGGATGGGAACGATGTGATGCACGTAATAAACTTTACGTGCATATGACTTCTCGGAGCCAGACGCGTTTTTCATGTTCGTTAATCCTGCGTACTAATTATACGAAAGCCAATCCAATTATTTGCCTTCGCCGGCTACTACCGTCGACTCTCATCCTCGGCGATCGAGAGCCATTTATCCGGAGCCGCGCAGAAAATCGCGAGCCTTCGAGAATCCGCCTCGTAAATTTCTTTGTACGCGCACGCAAAACGGGATCGGGCACTCTCTTCGTTAAGTAAAAAAACGGCGTCGGCGAACTCGCTTTAATGTAATAAACAGCCTCGTTACGTACAAAATGGTATTTCATATACATGAAGTAATTTATTTGAAATATTAGTCATTAGAAGATACGTTGAAGAAAATATTATGCAGTGGCAAAGTAAAAACATACATTCTTCCTTTGACAATTGCCTCTATATATAATAGTCGCTATTTCCGCTACACAGAAAGAACGATTTTGCTGAAGTGTTAAAAAATTTAGGTCTAAAAATACAGGTCTGAAAATAATTCGGTTTGAATTATTAAAATAATGTAAGACGCTCAAATTGGTTGTTAAAATCATATACGTAGATTAAATTTTTCGATACAACTGTTCTTTCTGTGTATGTAATTTAAAAGACGTAGTGCCGTTCTATCTTTACGCAAATATGCACCTGGTATATTTTTTTTTTTTCTATCGTATGTAACAGGCGAGTTCTATTAGCACGTGCGATTCGTTGGCAATGCTTGAAACAGACGGAATTCTCGTCGCGTTGCCTTCGTCATCACGTCGAACGGTCAGGAAATCTCCGGAATTCCGTTTTCGCTTTCGTCGATACTCTTTTCTCTTCCCATCCGAACGTCGGAGATAGTCGACTGACCTCGCGCGCGGAACGAAATTAATGCTAATCCCTTGGAATTAATCCCACGGGCCGAATGATTGAATGGAGGTTGGATTATTCTGGTACGCACCATCGGTCACACGAGTCGTGCAGCGCGCGGCAAGCCGTTTCCACCCGGATTAATCACCCCCGGTGCGCTTCTTTTCCTACCCGATCGTGGGGCTTTTTTCCGCATTTTATGACCTCGCGGGTGGATTACTATCGACTTTTTTGAAAGCGCGCCACCGTGCGCTTTGACAAATAATGCATGATTTTTCCTGACCTGCCGCGAGGCATTTCACGAGGGGAATTTTTTTTTTTTCCAGAGTTTCGCCACATAGCTGACGAATGTCAATCGACACCGACGATTTTTTTTTTTATAACACGAGATTATGGCAGCTTGGGCTCGATTTTAACACTATGATAATTTGAGTGTTGGCATCAGTGTAGCACTCAAATTTTCACAGACTATATATAGCGGAATTAAATTTTTCTCAGTTATAAAAAAAACAGAATCTAAAAGAAATATGAAAAATGTGGTATAATTTTGTTGCACGAAGAATATAGAGTTTTGTGGAAATTAATTCAAAGAAAAATTATAATGTAAATAATATTATGTCCGTAAGATTATTTATATCTTTAATATAGTTGTAATATTTTTATCGCGCTGTCTAATATTAACTGATATGGTGACAATTTTATTTTACCGATTAGATTACATTACGCAATGTGGCTTTATTATAAATTGCGTTACGTATAAATTTAAAATTATACACTTGAGTTGAATAAAATAACGCAATTTTGTGATATAATAATTTTTTGAAGAATAATAATAATAATAAGAAAATCAATTCTTATTATTCAAAAGATACATGCTACTTAGGATTTATCTTATAATTAAAGATAGTATCACTCGAGAGTCCAACTTTTTATAATTAGTTTTTTTTTTTCAGGGAATTTAAAATAACGCTATTAGATTGTGCACAGTAAGATTAATTAATACACACATTAATAAATCGCGCGATTCTCGTAATTTCGATTCTCAATAATTGTCCTTTGTTTCCACAACGGGAGATCGTCTTATCTGCCAACTATGGGGATGACTCGGGTGATTCGGTGATTCACATCGACAAACGCGCAAGCTCCTCGCGGTGTTATCTATTTATTGATAGTGACATTGACCCGTGCGATGATCGTCATCGCGCTCGCTCGTCGGATCATCGCCGCCGATCTCGGCATCTGGATGACTGATCTCTCTCTAAATCTCCCCCCTCTCTCTCTCTCTCTCTCTCTCTCTCTCTCGGAGTCTCGGGCGTCGAGTGACTGTGCAGGTTGAAAAAGTCGTCCCTGCCCCACCCTCATTCTCATCGTGTTCCACGACATTAACGATACGACGGGAGGACGAAACAGACGAATGATCGTTTATTAGAACTGATAGCGTTTTAACTGGCTGAGATATTTCAGGCGAGTGAACCGACAAGAAGAAAGCCGAGGACGAGGGAGGAGAGCGAGAAGAGATCTATAGCCCATCCAGTCTGAACCATATGTGCGTCCGTACTCCGTATATCAGTGTGCGTGCGGATACGAGCATGAAGCGTGGGCTTGAAATTCTGTCCGATTAAGATTTAATTTTTAAATCACGACCATTCGTTCTCTCTGCCACGAATCTACATGATTGCCGAGACACGTGCCATCCTGCAAAACGTGATTGCGCTTCGTTTGCCATTCTCTACGACCGCAATATCTATCCGGCGGTGTTTATTCCTGCAGGGGCGAGATTTCACGACAGATGGTTGAAACCTCGATGACGATTTGTCGATGTGCTTCAACGATTACATTCGATTGGACAAATGATTCGTACCATCGAGCAAATATTTGCAACCGCCGACTGTAATAACGTGCACATTTTGGTTTTCAATTTGAAAACGTCAAAGTCGTGTATAGAATGGAATGAAAAATCTTTAGGCGACATATACTGAAACATAAACATTTTCAATAGAAAATGGTCTAAAACGTACATTGGTCGTGATTAATGATCTCTTTGACGGAAACTCGGTTCCTTTGAAGAAAATTTCTTTCAAAATAAGAAATTCTAGAATCATTATGTGAACCCTATCTTTGATGAACCGATCCCTTGTAGATCGTGGACGAATACCGACCTAGTCCAAGTGGTGGCCAGGTCACAAATCGTCGACGGCTCTGCATAACAGTCATCGGTTCCTGGGAACCAGCGCACGCGCAGCATTATGTATGCGTGTCAATCTCCATCGTCGGTCGCCTTCCATTTTCATGAGGATTAATAAAAGCCTCGTCCAACGGCGGGAACTGTATATAGATCATCTTGTGTAAATATTGATTCCCGGTATTATCGCCCCTAGAATTGTACGACCAGAAATTTGGGTGTTTGATACTGTCATCGAGCTGTCATGTCGCTTGCCAAATGCGATACGGATAAATGTGTCTATGAAACACCTCAATTATTACGCTATCATGCACGACTAGTCGTGAATAGTGGAGTTATAATTTGGTCTTTTTCATTGTGTTTCCCTTTTTGCGTTTGAAGCGGAACAATCATAAGTTCATACCTTAGAGCTTAGAGAGAGAAAATGGAACGAAAAATATTTTAGAAAGCGTGACTAATAGAATAAAGCTAATTTTCAACAAGACATCGATAAAATTGTCTTGTACTTTTCTTACTTTGGACTAAGAAAGACTCTGCAGGATATTCTTACCTTTTGTCATTTAAAGAATACCGTCACCGAGCGATGACAAACATTATAGCGTCTTTGGCTTAGCTTTCATACCGCGAACTGGCTATGAACAATGAACGGTCGCGTCGTATTCGAGAAACGTGGATGTTACTCGCAAGATGCAGCGCACCCGAAAGTAGTTTCTAGGAATTAAAATCATAAAGACGGGCTACCACGGTGAATACGAAATCTGCGGCTACCATCTGTTTCCCAGGCGAAGACGGGCTTGCCGCAGGTAGGGCTCACCGCATCGCAGTGGCATAAATCCGGGCTTATGATGTCGTTCCCCTTTTGACGGATCTCGAATTCACGATGAATTAATGGGATCGCGTGCAGAATACGGCAGGGAGAAGAGGTCGAGAAGCCGCGGCAGGGTCAAACGCGGACCGGAAGATGTACCCGGGACCTCGTCCGTCGCCGCATTTTACGACGCCAATTGTACGTGAGCCAGGTTGCAGACTCTACTTGCATAGTCGATGTCGCGTTTGGTGCACGCCGACGGTGTACGTGCATTTCTTTACGGCGCGATCGTCTTGTCGTCTTTATCGATCCGCCCGATGTATTCAGCAAATGTCGGCGGTGCGTCTGGTGCTTTTTATTTCCTCGTTAAATTTACGTGCGAGGTTTAAGGTTTGTAATTAATTAATAGTGCGGTAATTAATAACAGAACGGAAATAATAAAGTTTATAAACCGTGGCTAAGGTAATATTTTCAGCAATCATTCACAAGTTTTAAGATGCTTATCATCATCAGATATTAAGATATATTTCTAAGATGAACATCAATATTATTAAATTGCTTGTCAATTTAATTTACGATATTACTCTTCCTAATTTTGTTAGGATTGCGTTTTAAGGCCGAAAATTAAATTTAGCGCGCGGTTTGCAAGATTAGATACGTAGTTATAAATTTACACCGAATTATTTTAAGCACTAAATCCAGCAGTTTACAGACCTTTTATATCTCCTATATTTATGTATTCATATTACGATCTTGAAAGACACATATATTTTATTTAATAAAATTTATAAATTGACACAAGTGCATACATATATAATAAGTTCCATTGTTAGAAATTATTAAATTAAGCATTTTAGTTCGTATTTCTACCGTAATTCCATTCCCTTTGACTTGCAAGAAGGATAGGTAAAAAAGTTTGGTGGAAACTGGCGGTACCTTTTCGAGCGCGTCCTGCCTACCGACGAGGTATCTATTAGGGTGGCAAAGCCTCTCCTAATGCATCTGTACGTTTCCCATTACGATTCGGCGCGCGTGGGTTAAACTAACGAGACCGGGCGACTGGGAAACGCGAGGGTGCGCGAGGACGAGGATTTCGTGCGCGGGGACGATCAGAAGATGAAGACAGAGAAACCGCCTGGGTGGTAAGAAGGAGCACGATGGAGCGAGAGATAATTTGGAAACGACGAAGAGAGCGAGATGCGAATACGTTAGCACGTTGGCGATGAGGGAGAGGAACAGAGGGCGAAAAGCGATGTCGGAGAAAGCGGAATAGAAAGGAAGAGAGAGAGAGAGAGGAGATCGTCCCACGGTTGAGTTTCCATCTCGATTGGCGCGGTTTCCATGACGACCGGTACGTGACCACGTTGCCCATGGGGAAAACAGCGGAAAGAAAGGGGTTGCAAGCTGATGGGAGGGAAGAGGGTGGACGACGAGACGCGAGAGTGTCACGGGCGCAGCGACTCCTCCGTCCTACTCGTCTCCCTTTCATCGACCCTGTACTCCGCGCCGAGAAAGGACGACAAATAAATGGGATACAGGATACAGAGATAAGAAAAAGAGAGGAAACGGTTAAAGCAACCGTCAGCTCACGTGCGAGGCGACCGACTCTCAGAAAACTTTACAGTCAGCGGAGGAAGTCCGTTAGTCAGACGGAACGGATTGTCGCGAGTTATCGAAATTGAATTCGTCAATTGTCGGCGGGACAGTGTCGCTTTGAAGCCAGCAGGATCGATCGTGCATTCTTCCTTTGCTTATCCAACGATCTCTTGACCATCGGACCAGCAGCGTTTGTAGTAAAGATGCCTCGGTTGTGTCACATTATCGTGAATAATTTCAGAGGCTACTAGTTGTAGGCATTCATAGACATTACCTTTTCTACTAATTAGTATCTACTAATTAATACCGTCATAGTACTGAACCCTGCTCTTAGTAATTAATGTCATTATGCTCCGTGTGACAGCACGAGTCGAGACTTTTATCAGCAAATTGTATCATTAAACTTCGTGAAGCGTAACTTTTTCTTACACGATCAGATAATACGTAGGAACCGCGAATAAAAAGGGACTTTGTAATAGCTCGCGTAATCACTGACCATGCGACATTTAACGCGATGCACGAGAAAAAAACAATGATTCGAGTGCGTACTAACATCGGCCGACCCTTCGAGGGGCTTTCTCCTTTCTCTTTCTCTCCTTCCTCTCATCCCCTCCTTCTCTCTCTCTCTCTCTCTCTCCATAGTGGTGGATTGCCAATTTGTCGGAGGGTCGAACGGTAGGATTCGCATCCGTGCACTTCTCTCTACCCCCTCAAAGGACCTCCAGCAGCAGAGAACTATATCCCAAGCTCTCGGCATGCCGCTCGTATACGCGCGCGCACACGCGAGACGAAAATCCACACGTACGCACGCAGGATCGATGATTCATCCCGGGGAGCCAGCGTTGCCCTGAAATAAGGAGCCCGACCGACCGACCGACCGAGAGCGACGACGAAAGAGAGAGAGAGAGAGAGGTGTTCCGCCAGCTTTTCTTCCCTCGGCGCGAGAGGCGCATACCAAGCGTTCTTTGGTAGCCGAGGGTCGTGTGGGGAAAGCGGAATAGAAGTGACAGTCAGAGCGAAAGTCAATTTGGAAAAGCCTGACTGTGCGCGTCGAAAAGAAGGGAAGTAAGGTGCGAGCAGGGAGCCTCCGTCCGAACGGAACGTACATCATCAGGAACGCCGATCGACCCTTCCTCTGCTCGCGTCGGTCGTGCGGTACTTCACGACGTCTCGTATCGGCAACACGTATTGCAGCCCTCCCTTTTCGAAGAAAGCTATTCTGCGTCTACGTCAGCTTGTTGCGCGCTCGAAAGCGAGTTCTAAACCCTAAACTCGAGAAAATTGAGGAAACAAACTTGGAATTACACCGCGATGAGATGTATATGGGAGTTACGAATAGAATTCATGAAATTTAGATCGATACAAGCTCCCTTGATAGTTCCTTATCGATCTAAAAGTTTATTTATTTTACACATTTTATCATAATATTCTAGTTTCTTTTGTTGTTTATCTTATTCACACACACATTATACGTATCGTGACATTTTTTATTTATATTTTTTTAATAGAATTTTTATGGAAGTTGTATTTTATATAGAACTAATTATTGGAATAAAAAGTGTTAAAGATAATTGTGAGTGTTCTCAACTATATTGCCACAGAACGCGAGTTCTCCAATGTTTTAAAGTACTGCCTGCATGTAATCATTCTGTACCAAGTATCTCGCGAATGCATCAATGAAGTAGCAATCTTTCTATAAGTATAGTTTCAACGAAACGATACTCACGTATTGAATCATTCCGAGTGCATACCAGGCCTGATTCTATCCCCAGCGAATACCTTTACTTAACGTATGCGCCTCGCTGTGCTTCCACTGCTGACCTCGAAATTCTGTGCTATATTCGCCCGCTGTGTGTAATCCGAGTAAAGAAGTTGGCGTTGTATGCACGTCGTATCGCGTACAAAGAGCGAAGTCCATCTAGACCAGAGATATATCTCGATTGGTATCGGTAAAGCGTTCGTTTATAGACCGTTCCAAGATTGAAAGAGAAAAAGAGAAAGAGAGAGAGAGAGAGAGAAATCTTAAGAAGATCGTGTTTAACGATCTTTTAGAGTCGGCCGGTTAGCCGGTGGTTACTGCGCCGGATATCCTACCTGTAAGACACGCGCAATGAGAGTAACACACAGGGTTAAGCGTGTACCGGTTACATTGTATCTCGCGGTGGTCCAGCCAGCATCGCGAAGCCTGGGTAAGATTGGATCTGCGAGTATCGATCATGCATCGAGATGAGACCTGGGCCGGGGTTCTTCGCTCCATTCGAGTACTAATGGAAAGACTGGTATTCATGTGAACGGCCTTCGGGGCCTCTGCAGGCCGTTGCCTCCGCATTCGTTCCTCCTCCTCCTCCTCCTCCTCCTCCTCTTCTTTCTCTTCCTATCTTGCCTCTCTTTCTTTCTTTCTCTCGTCCTCTTTCCTTCCCTCTCGCGCGCACGTCTTGTTCTTGCCACGACTTGCTCCGTCTTCATCTCTCCCTTTGCACGCACAACCGTACTCCCTCTTTCTCTTTTGCACTCGTTCTCTGTCACTCTTCTTCTACTTTCAGATCCGTATATCCGTCATCCGGACCGCGTCGTTAGACGAGACTGTTTATTGACGCAAGTCCTCGAGTGGCTCCTTGCTCCTCGTTTCCTCCTCGATGCCTTGGTGCCGTTTACCGTGTGCGGGATATACCAATGTGAACTGTCTATTGCAAATATGTGGATATGTGTGTGTGTATTCGCAGCTTAATGCGCTTTCATCTGAAATCTCGACAGTGCCACGCGCGTCTTTCCACGAGAATTTCGTACCGCAGGATCAGAGATAATGGACTCGGGGGAAAGGCAGGAATATATCGACGGTATAAAATGGAGGGTGGGCGAGAAGGAACGATGACAGTGAGATTCGAGACTCGTTTCTAAGTCTTATTAAAGTTGGCCGAACTTTCCCGCGAAGCACAGTCGTTGAGATGTTGTAGCAGAGAAAAGTATTAGATAAGGGGACTGGATTTATTAACGATTGACCGGACGGATCTCAACGATTTTCTTCGGACGTCCTAGGTTCTTTGCTTTTATATCTAATAACAAAAATGATCAGCTTTTAGTTTTACTCTGAAGATCACGCAAAATTTGTCAGCTATCGAAAGTATTATATTATTTATATGTAAATCAGTTCATTTTAGATTAATAATTTATGAACTTTTTATTTTATTAACACGTTTTTATCTTCTCGATATCGACTAATGTATGGAAAGATCGGTTTCAGTAAAGTATCTAAAAATTTAACTAGATATGGATCTGAAAATAAATTTTGTTGGGTTATAAAATTAATTACGTAGAACGCTTTGCTAGAATGTTAAAATTTCTTGCAGGGTTGCTCATCATGTTTGAGTTTCCTACATAATTATTTTGACAGCTCGACGACAAAATGTATATTTTCAGATCTGTATCTACCCAAATTGTTAGAAAGTTTAGCAAAATCGTTCTTTCCATGAATGTAGAAGGATGCGAGCGGTGAAAAATATTCTCCAACTATTGTTCCGCATTTGACAGATTCCGCACTAGACCGAAATGGAATATAAAGCGCGCGCGCTCTCGTTCGTCAAGCGAGTGATACGCGCCTTTAACTGAAATCATCGGGACTAGATCCCGTTCGGCGATAATCATCGGCGATACGACGAGCGGGTGCGTGCGGGTCGCATCCACCACTTGACCGACGTGTTTCGCGCGCGTGGAACGAATTTATGTACATGTTTGTGCGACGCGGCTCCGGCGTGAATGCACTGGAGGGTGTCAGGGAGAGAGAAAGAGAGAATGGCGGTCCGTTGCGCGCCGCGTTCCCTATCACGAGGAGTAATTGACTATATAATGGATTCCTGCGACTGCGATACGTCAAACTGACAGGTCCAGGGGCGTGTGTCGAGAGTCCACCGCTCGACCGAGTCCTTCCGATATTAAACCCAACCCCCAACGAGAGCGCAGACCCTCGGGCTAATTCGTGACGATTTTATAAAGCTGACGCCTCTCCTCCGCCTACTAACCGGGGTGAATGTGCGAATTAGCATAGAACTATACCGGATTTGAGGTAGACCCTTTTGCAAGCCGATAGAAAAAATTGTGTCGACTACTCGGTTATGATTAGGTATATTAATCCTCATCAGGAATCGCGGAGGAGGGTTACAAAAAACATTATAGTAGAGGTAATGAAAAATATATTTTATATTAAATACATTATAAGTACTAAAGATCCAGCTTGATTTTTTTAGGACCTTTATTTCCTATTGTTGTACATTTACGTTGCGGTCTTGAAAGATACTTTGTTAAATAAAAATATATTTACTTAGATAAAATTATATTGTATTATATTGGAAAACGAAATTACAAAATATATCACGGAAAAAAATGTTTGGTTGAAGTAACTGAAATTCTGGTGGAAAATGAAATCCAGAATTTTGGTTGAGTCTACTAGATTTCTGATTAAATCAACTAAATATTATTTCACAACTACAGTTTTAATAGATTTAACCAGAGATCTTGTAGATTTAACTAGAATTCTGGATTTTTATTTTCCACCAGAATTCTAGCTAATTCAACCGAATTTTTTTTTCTGTGTACTACAATATTTCATGAAAAGACTATAATTCCGAGGAAAATTGACATTTATTTCTCTATTTTTCTGCGCCCTGTATTGTCCCTGAAATGTTCTTCTTACAAGAGAGGTCATACTCCTTTTGTCTTTTTCATGCCTATGTAGTCAATAATTGGATTAGAACTGTATCGTGTATCTGCTTCAATCTCCGAAGATTCTCGGGCAGAGAGATTTGCGAGGAAATTCAAGCTTGTCTGATTCAGTCCACGTGGCCCCTGTACGGCCCTTCTCGTTACCGCATGACGTGCGCTGTCTCGTCAGGGGCGTTCAGCCCCCCCTGACACGCGACGCTGACGACGTGCACCGCGCTAACTCGAAATATTACGACGACGGTTAAGCTCATTACGGATGGGTGGTTATCATAAGACACACGAGAGCCGTCGTCGGCTGCCCGACAAGTAGCGAGCAGCTCATCGACGATGAATTTTGATAAAAAAGACATACGCTTGAAAACCCGTTTCTCTAAAATAATCTTGAATTCTAGGAAGATATTCCCGGCACGTCGGAAAACTTAACGAGGCTGACATAATACATAGTCATTAAGTATATCATAATCTCGTGTCACAGTGTAGTGTCAAGTAGATTCTTCCTGTAAACATTGGAATGTGATTCGGGGTGATGAATAGTTACGAATTCTTGAAAGAACATATATATAATATGTCGTTTAATGTACATAAATCAAGCGAGATGATGTCTTTTTCGATTATATTGGGAAGATAATTTTTTTTGTCGTTAAGAAAAGCGGAACCTCTTTTTCTTCCTGAATGCACTGTATCATCCCCAATTCAGACCTGCGCGGCAAATAGAAACATCGGATCATCGAATATCGGCGTAGTCGAATTTTTCGCCTCCCCTCACGGGAAACGAGGAGTCGATCTTTGCGTCGTAAATCTCGCGTCTGGAAATTGCTTCTCCCAACAGAACTTCGATCCCGCGGAGGAGAACAATTTGTCCTTTTCTGGAAAGAAGATCCGCACCCCGCGAGCATTTCCTCGGCTGGAATAATCCAGAAATAAATTCTCACCCGACACCTTCTCTCTCACCCCGACCTCCTTATTTCACCGACGATCTTTTCTCCCTTCGGACGCGTACATGCACGCATATTCGCACGCGTTTATACGTGCGAGAGAGAGAGAAAGAGAAAGAAATCTCAGTTAAGTGCCAAGGAACCGTGGAAATTCTTCCTTAAACGGCCTTCCTGCCAATCTTTCGCCCTGAAATACTGTTATATCGGCTTTGGGGTGCGCGGAATAAACGGTTACATAAAGTTTTCGATTGGCGCGTGGCGTAACCACCCCTGTCCGAGGGATGGTCGCCCATCCTGCCCGGGGATACACATATGTGCACTTGTTCGCCCGTAACGGACGATCTACCCTCGTCCGGACGCTGTATTATATCGCGGACGATATTATAGTACTATTGTATTTAAAGCGACGACCATTTCACGAATCAGACCGTGCTCCAGTTAATGAACTTCCTACGAGAGGATAATTGACGGAATGCTCGCTATGTATGTACTATAAATTTGCTTCTATATCTATCTACTGAAATTGCTCGTGTCTTTAGAATTCTTACTACAATACCTATAGAAAAATATCATTCGATTGCTAAGTGATTACTCGATTTACTTTTTTCTTTTAATTAATGGTTATCTTTAACAAAAAATATTTTCTTGGTAATAATCTTAAAATATACTTATTAGAAATTTTAGAAGAAAAATTGTGCACTCAAGACAAGAATTTTTTTTTTCGGAATTATAACATTTTTTTTCGGTCTGTATAGTATTGTACACATCACACATTCTCTCTCTCTCTCTCTCTCTCTCTCTCTCTCTCTCAATAAATTTTACTTTTATTTTAATTAAAATTATATGCTCTCTTGATGCTCTCAAAATTTTTGTGGTTTGCGACACTGTTTTTATACTCATTGTTATTTTGTGTTCTCATTATTTTCTAAAAAATCTTGTCAATTTATAACACCGTTTTTCAAACTTACTGTTATTGTCTCTCTCGTCATTGAACTTATCGGATTAATAATGTAAATTTATATATCACGAAATATATTCAAGGTTTTTAGAGGGCTTGCCCTTGAATCAAAATAAAGGCTCTCTCTCTCTCTCTCTCTCTCTCTCTCTCATCTTTCTCTTTCTCTTCTGCGTATATCTGCGTATATCTAATACCGAGATTGATATTAAATATTTGGAAAGAATGGTTTTAGTATCTACAAATTTAACTAAATACATATCTAAAGATAATGTTGGGTTACCAAAATAATTATGTAAGACATTCAAGCTGGTTGCTAGAATCTCAAAATTGTTTGCAGTACTGCTTATCATATTTGAGTTTTCTACATAATCATTTTGGTCCAACAGAATTATTTTCAGATCAGTATCAACCAAAGCTTTTAGACGCTTGAGCAAAATCTTTCTGTGTTCAGTTTGAAGCTCTCTAATAACGATCTTTTATTCCGCGTAATTTTATCATGAACGCAATTAGCGTTCGGTTCTCCCGAAGGTGTCGGCTAAGAGATGGTAAGAAGAACGGGGGAAAGTTCGATCGCGTCTGGATGCGATACGTGTCGGTCGCAAGAGCGGTTCGTAGTGCCGGATGCACGTAGCTTGACGGAGGAGAGAGCCCTACGTGCCTGCCGATGCAACCTCACCCCAAGGGTGAGGGTTAACTCCCCCCCGACACGAGAGAGCTCAATATATATTAAGATCCGCGAACCCCTCGGACTAAAAGTTCGTAACGTTCCCCTTCCTGCTCATGGAAGACTTCCTACGGACTCTCGCTAACCTCCCCATCCGACAGCTACGCTGTCGGAATTGCGATTATGGTGGCGATATTACTAGCGTAAGGGCAGTGCCCCATCCGCCAGGGTGGCGGTATCCTACATCCACGTCTCTGTCTCTAGTTTTCCTCTTTTTCCGCTCATCTCGCTAGCGCATTCTGAGCTTATTGACTTTACTTCTAAGCCATCGACTCCTATCTATTTATTTGCCACGGTTTGATCTGAGAGAAAGAAGCCGTGGGCGACAAACGGTTCTTTTCCTTAGGATACCTAGTGAAAGCACCACGGGGTAGCTTTCAGGTAATTTTGGCTGTCCCAACCACATTACTCTCAAAGTGTATCTTTTGTCAGCGTTGCTTTTTCTCCAGCAAATCATAAATGTCTAACCATAAAAAAAACCAGGACAAATAGGTAGTTATAGTTAATGAGACTTCGACCGGACAAGGGTATTTGCTGATTTTAACAACAAAAAGTTACGGTGCACAAAATAGAGATTCAGGGATTTTATTTCCATGTGAGGATGCGTGTAAAAAATAACAAATGGAATGTCAGCTAGGTTTCAATACAATTTTGTGATTCATCATCCCGTCGCTATCCTTAAAAGGCATAAAAACTGAGGAAAACCACGTTGGTGGTTTGCACGTGCCACCTCTCGCTCCGTGCTTTCTCCGCCAATGCAGAAAATAGCGAGACACGTCTACCTACTACAAGACGGCGAGGCGAGGGCGATCGATACTCGACCACAAAGACGCTAACCACGGCATAGTTTTCATCGACATCGAACGGTCATCAGTCGATCGTACGATACGCAAATGTACAATCTACCGGTCATATTTAATGCAACCGCGGGTAACTATACGTTCTAGAAAAAAAACTATCGTATATATGCTATTCTACTAATCCAAATGATATTTTCACATTAAGCCATTACGTTATACCTTCAATCTTCACTCTGGAAAAACTTGATATAGTACTCTAAAAAAAGAATATTCTACTTAAACCAACAAAAGAGTTCAATAAGAAATGACATTTTTGTGAGGACAAATAGAATTTCTGGTTACGATAGCCATTTTGTTGGTGTAATCAGAATATGTTTCTCGGTGTTGTACAATTTACTATACAGCAGAAAACATTTTGTATTTGTGTTAGAAATAGTCTACTATCCTTGTTAAAATTTTGTGTTGAATTTTTAATATATCTGAGTGTTAATTTAAAATAACGTAATTGTGTTATTTGAATATTTTGTGTTAAATTGATATTTAGCATTTCTTAGTTGATATTCAGCATGTCTTAGTATTAACAATATAATTTATGAATACGTGAACAAGTAACAAAAATGTTTTAAATGTAAATTTTAAAATAAATGAATAAAATGTGTTAATTTAATATATTATAAATATTGAATTTATTGAAACATGTTGATTTAACATATTATAAATGTTTATTTTAATGAAAAAATATGACTTTTTACAAATTGTATCATTGTTACGTTTTTTATGTTAACTTTTTACATAATATTTAAATTTACGTCTTGCGTTAAATAAACACAAAAATTTGAGCGAACCGTTTGGGATATATGAAATGTGTAACATTCACACAAATTTTCCAACTGAGTAAGCACATGAAAAATTGCAAGATCTATTATAATCTTTTTCTACATTACAAATCTTGCTTGTGACGTAAATCTTAACTAAGTGGCGATCTTCCATAAAGCTAGAACGAAAAAAATGTCTCCGTCTCGGATGTGTCCGTGCACACAGGGGCTGACGGGAACCGATATCGTGGGATTGCAATGAAATATAATGCAGTGGCTAATCGCCTTTTCTTCCAATTCCGGTGAGTAATTTCACGGGACGGTCACGCCAGTGGGAAATCCGTCTCGCCGAAAAATCGACGCGGTGTATTAAAACGAGGACGACTCTCTCAGTGCGATCCAATTAAATGCCGCGCGGCGTTAACGACACCGTGTTTCTTCGTCTTTTCCTCGGAGTTTGCAGCGAGGTTGAAAGCGGCAGGTATAGACACAGCCACGGAGGGCTCTGCAAAAGGAAGGATGAATTTTACCGTCCTTAATGAAATTTCTCAGACGATAAAGAACCTCCGGCGAAGGCGTCGAAATAAATACGTGACGGTGATAGTGGCGCGTTTTCTTATTTCTGTAATAATCCCCAAGGAGAAACATTTACAATATCGATTAACAGGAAAATTGTAGAATATTTTAAAACGTAACAAGTTTGAATTTTCATTCTCGATTCGTGTATAAAACGCGATAGTATCCATTAATCCAATTACATCTCTGTGATAGTATTCTATCGTAAAAGAGCGCACCGTATGCTTACTTTAAAAGCGGCACGAATCCAGTTTCGCAAACCCCGCTAAAAACTATTAATTGCGATCGGAGGCGTGCGAAGGGTACCGGATCGTAATTCGATGCGCGGACGACGGCGAATTGCGGGACTGCACCTCCGTGGTTCCCGGCTACTGGTACTCTCGGACCGCTGAAAAAGCTTTTTTTCGCCGGCAGCGCTTTAATGAAATTTTTTCGACCTCGTCATCGTCCCCGTAATAATCTCCCTTTTGCGACCGGGTAGCCGGCGCGGTCTGAATTTATTGCAGCCCGCCTGCCGGAAACACGTCCGTGAGGAAATCTTCTGGATAAGAGGCTCACGAGCTCTACCTCAGTCTACCATTTTTTGTCACTCCTTACCTGCCGAGTCTTTCCTGGTCCGAATATGAAATACGCGGGAGCGGAGAGACGCGTAAAAAAAGAGCGGCAAAGAGAGGAGAGTGGCTTTGGAACGAGGGAGAGAGAACGAAGGAAAGAGAAAGAGAAGGAGGGGGGGGGAGAGAGAGAGAGAGAGAGAGAGAGAGAGAGAGAGAGAGAGAGGAGTTCCGGTGACGGCGAGGATGACGACGATGGATCCTTCTTGCCCTGGTCGGAACTTTTTGCGGTCGCTCTTGGGACGAGCCCGAGAGCCAAGGGGGGCAATAAAACTAATGGTAACGCGCGCCGGTAATTCCTTGCGGTCTGTTTGTCGCAAGTCGACGACCTGGCCTCTCCGCCTCGTCATTTACCGAGGGAGGATTCTACGGCCAATGTCGGCCGACCGACGACAATGACGACGGCGGGTGGTGCTTTCTCGCTTTCGTCGCGGTTGGTGGTAACACGTAGAATTGGGTTAGCATCGCGGATTTTAAGTGCCGGATGCCTTCCTGCATCGAAATGCGATCGCTTTCCCGATACTTTCGAAGGAGGGTTTCCACTTTCAACCATTGTCCACGCTGGTCTCATTAATTTCAACCAAGAACTAGAATAGAAAAAAATGGGTTTCTCATAAAATACATATTAACGTAATGTTCTTTCTTTTCAATCTGTTTTGCAGTGGGTAGAAGAGTCTTTTACAAACTTCGACAAAGGTATCAACTGGCGGAGTTACGTTGTCTGCGACGTAGCGTACTCCAATGTGAACAACTGGCTGTGGACGCCGTTCATAGAGAGGGGTCCAGCGAATCGCATGTACATAGAAATCAATTTCACAACTCGCGACTGTTCGTTGTTTCCCGGCAACGCTCTCAGTTGTAAGGAGACTTTCAGTCTACTCTATTATGAGTTCGATGCCGCGACCAAGGAACCACCCCCGTGGGAGCCGGACAGCTATAAACTTATAGGTAAGCGATGATAACACAAAGCATGACAATTAAAAGATTTACCTCGAAAATAGGATAATAATATTATTTTGAGAATAACAAATTTAATAGAATTTGCAAAGGATAAAGAATATTTTTTGAAAAAATTTTAAAACATAACAAATTAAAATTTTACTTAATTAATAGATAAATTAACCATAATACAGATTAAGTAACCCTATAATAAAAAGTTTGCTGTTTCTCGAAACTATTCCTGATGAAAGAATTAAAATTTATGTTTTCGGCGGAGAGAGTTACTAGGTTCTTTTTTTTCATGCAGCTGTTTTCAACTAAACTCGTCGCTCTCAATATTTAGGACGGCTTTATATGTCAATTTTATGTACTTGCAGGTCGTATAGCTGCGGGCGAAGGTAGGTTCAACACGAACACCGAGGTAGTGATAAACACCGAAGTGAAGTCGATTCCGGTGACGAAGAAGGGCGTCTACTTCGCCTTTCGTGACCAGGGCGCTTGCATATCGATCCTGGCCATCAAGGTATACTACATCAGTTGCCCTGAGATTTCGGTGAACTTCGCACATTTTCCGGCCACACCAACCGGTCGCGAGGTTGCGCTTATTGAGCAAACGCGCGGCATTTGCGTTGCGAATGCCGTCAAAATCGCCCAGCCGACTTTCCTCTGCAAGGGAGATGGCAAATGGTATCTCCCGACGGGCGGATGCCATTGCAAACCTGGCTACCAAGCTGACACGGACAAGCAGGAGTGCAAGGAGTGTCCGATAGGCAAGTTCAAGCATGAGGCGGGTTCTCATGCCTGCGAGCCATGCCCGGAGCACAGCAAAGCTTCCGATTACGGCTTCACGGAGTGTCGTTGCGATCCGGGCTATTTTCGGGCAGAAAAAGATCCTAAGAAGATGCCTTGCACACGTGAGTATTAAATTGAATTAACAATTTTTACAAAAAAAAAGCTTGTGTCATTTTAAAATTTAGAAAAATAATCGTTCAAATAATCCCAAAAATCTAGGAGTTTCAAAAAACATCTGAAATATTAAATTAAGTTCCTTGAGTATTTTCATTAAAATATTAACTTCTATAATTTATACTTGCGTTATATTGTTTGATATAATATTCGTGAGTTGCGATATACTGTAGTCAAAGAAAAAGTTTTGCGTACATGGAAGATGGAAAGAATTTGGAGGTCGGCGTTCCGCGAAAATCTTCAAGACTATATGCTTTTTTGCAGAACCACCTTCGGCGCCGCAAAACCTGACCGTCAACTTTGTCGATCAGTCCACGGTGATCCTTTCCTGGAATGCACCGCATATGCAGGGTGGCAGGTCTGACACGACTTATAGAGTGGACTGCGATTCCTGCAGCATGGGCGTTAAATACATTCCTAATACCGTGAGTTTTCGTCAAAATCGTATATTTATACGCGAGTATATCGATTGCGCGATAGTTGAATTATTCCTCGATCAAAAAGTTGACGCGCGTATTCGCTTCGATTTTGTAACAGGAGATCTTCAACGACACGAAGATCACGATAACCGGTCTGAACGCGGTGACTACTTATCGCTTCCAAGTGTTCGCCGAGAACGGCGTATCGTCGTTGGTCGGCAAATCGGAATACGTGGACATTACCGTTACGACAGAGGCGAGCGTGCCAAGTCTAGTGAGCAACGTCAGGATCACAAGTGTCAAGAGCTCAGAGCTCAGCATCAGTTGGGACGCGCCAGATATCGGAACTGGCGGAGACAACGATCTCGTCGAGCGATATGAAGGTAAAAGTCATAATAACAATATGTTGCTATGCCATTGTACGGCGAGATCAATTCTAAATTGTCATTCGATCGCATTGTGGCGGCGGAGGGATTAATAATCTCGATATCTGATACAGTGAGGTGTTACCCGCGCTACGACGACGCCACTAATGCAACCGTCATTCAAACGTCCGAGCTGTCTGCCACGTTCAAAGGTCTCAAGCCTTCCACGGATTACGCGATACAGGTTCGCGCCAAGACCACCCGCGGCTGGGGCGAATACACGCCGGTGATATTTAAAAAGACACCCCACGCGATGGGTTTAGGTAAGCGCGTTCAGCGGCATTTAGATTCACATTTCGCAATCTCCTTCGTACCGCGCCTTTAACAGAAATGTTTCATGCAGACTACGTTGGCGAGGACGACAACATGCAAGTTAGAATAATCGCAGGGGCGATCGTTGCTGTGGTCGTACTTCTCGTGATTATTATCATCATGACCGTTTTAATTCTTAGAAGGTAATTGAATCATTTTCTATATTTGAAATATGTATATGTCTCAAGTGTGTTGCTAACTATCGTATACTAACGCACGAAAAGTCACTTCTTTCCAATTGCTTTGCTCAATTCGGCTGATATACGATTTCGTTGCAGCAGGGCCTCGGACGAATGCAACAAGAAACAGCCGAGCGACTGCGACACCTTGGAATACAGAAACGGCGAAGGTACGTTTGCATTTTGCTCGAAATTTCTCTTTTTAAAAATTTATTATCGCTATTACCCGCCCCGCCCCCACAACCCTGTCACTTTCATAGTTGTTTCACTATGCCCTCGTGTCTTGTGACTAACTTTGGAATCACTGGCCCCCCTTAGATCCAGCAAGTGTCGAAACTATACCCCGTATACAAACAGACCCACGATAATACGTTAAACACCCCCCTCAATACTGTAGAGATTTTTTTGCGGATGAGAGTGAGAGAAAGAGAGATAGCTGAACAATTAACACCATAGAGAAAATGAGCGAAGAGAAAGCAGTCGGGCTCTGAAATACGTCCGCGACAGGGACTTAAAGAGAAACGATCGCTTTCCAACCAAAATTCACATCGATCTGGCCCATTGCCTGAGTGCGATTATTCTAACCAAATTCTTTCGATTCTTTCTTTTCATGTGCGATTCCCCTAATCTATCGAACCTGCCTCCATGAAAAATCCATGAAAAAATCCAATGAAACAATGTACACAATCGCCTGCTACTACAGGACTAGTTGTGACCTACAGTAAGTCTTCTCCAAACACCTCAAGTTTTGTTTTTTAGGAACTCAATTTTGTGTAGATTATTTTTGCAACCCCTGTACATGCATTACACTCTCAATCTAAGTCAGACTTTACGCTTTTGCATATACACACATCACACACGCACCAACAAACACACGTATACAACAATTATGCACGATACCTAATTTTCTTAGATACACATTATGCGTGTTCGCGTATGTGCGCATTGTGCTTGCGTATGTTTGTTATGTTGCATTGCTCACGTTTCAATTGCATGCGTATTTTCCAGTGTGTCGATGTTAATATCGTATGTGCTTTTTATATCTGGATTTGATTCGTGAAACCGGGAAGAACATAAAAGATGAAAAGAAAATACAGAGATACGCTTAAAAGAGTGCATTTTTAATCAGCGCGTTATGTGGATATTCTAATAATTTTTACTTGGATTTGATTACATATTTTCACAATAGTCTCATCCGTGATCAAGATATTTCAATTACCATTTCTCGCTTTACGTCATTTAAAAAAAAAATTCATCATCGTACACTTGCCGCTTCTTTTTGTTTTGCTGTTTGTCAATTAGTGTGTTGGTTGTTGTGTTGTTCACAGTGCACTGCAAAATGGACAGTTCACCGATTGTGACAACCCATACCAACAACAAGAGCAAGTCCTCGCGTAAGTCCTTTGTTTCCCAAATTAATCTCCGGCCAAAATTTTCGTGACTGAAAGAAAAACAGAAACGCCGGACATGTCCGCACGATATATTAAAGGCATAACCGAACGCACCGACACTCGTACACTCACTCCGAGTTCTCCACGATTATTATAGTTTAGCTTTAGTTACGCTACACTCCGTTCTGTTCTTTCTTCACTGTCCTAGATATGCGATATGGATGAAAAGTTTGGAAGTAATAAAAGCATGCTGCAGCCCCGTGTTTCGCACGCAATTGCATCATGTTCTTGCATCCAATTTTTTAAATCTTATTTTTCATTTTTCTTCAAGCGATCGTGCTTTGCGATCGCCTTTCTTCTTACCATGATATATGCAAAATACTTGGATGTTCCGAGACGGCTCAAATAGAAATTAAATTGGTGTGAACAAAGAAGATAATAAAAATCAACGAGAGGAAGACTGTTTGAATCGTTCGAAGCATCCCGGACGAGCGGTGTAAAAAATCGCTGAGTTTTCCGGATATATCGTAATAATCTTCAAAATAATTTAGCATGCAAAAATTGTACATTTTGACTATGCGCGAATTTTTAGCATACATAGACACCGCCGTTTGACATTAAACACACCAGATTCTAAGCTAGATAAACACATACAAGTAAAAAAAAAGACTCTTTCACTAAAGTGGGACTGAAAAAGAGAAGAGACATATTTTAGAATCCACCTGCGTTTGGCTTTCTTGGTTGTGTCTTGTTTTTTGGAAATTTTAAACTCGCTGACGAGAGAGAATGTGTGAGTGTTTCTTTTTTGCGGGATTTGACACGGTTGGCCGAGCGATAGAGCGAATGTTGGGACGCGCGGTCTAGAGTTCTGTCAAAATTTCGCACCACCGGCCCTCGTGTTAATATAATGAACTCTGTTTTCGTGACGTTGCAGTGACCACGCCGCTGTTCACACCTGCAGTGGGGGTCGCCGCGGCGGGCGCAGGCGGCGCAGGCGGTGCAGGTGCAAGGAGTTATGTCGATCCTCACACCTACGAGGACCCGAATCAGGCGGTACGCGAATTTGCCCGAGAGATAGACGCCGGATATATCACGATAGAAGCCATTATAGGTGCGATTTTGTACATTATTATATGGTATCACGAACGGTTATCAAATAAGATAATTATAGTAATTTGATTATATTTTGGACGATTTTTTTTGCGACCACAGGTGGCGGAGAGTTCGGCGATGTCTGCCGAGGGAAATTGAAATTGCCTCCCGACGGACGGACAGAAATAGATGTGGCCATAAAGACCCTGAAACCAGGCTCCGCAGACAAGGCTCGTAATGATTTCCTGACAGAGGCGTCGATAATGGGCCAATTTGAACACCCCAACGTGATATTCCTGCAAGGCGTGGTGACGAAGAGCAATCCGGTGATGATCATCACGGAGTTCATGGAAAACGGTAGCCTGGACACTTTCTTGCGCGCGAACGACGGCAAGTTCCAAGTGCTCCAGCTGGTGGGCATGCTGCGTGGCATCGCCAGCGGCATGCAGTATCTCGCGGAGATGAACTACGTGCACCGCGATCTCGCCGCGAGAAACGTGTTAGTCAATGCCGCTTTGGTTTGCAAGATCGCCGATTTTGGGCTCAGTAGAGAGATCGAGAGTGCCACAGAGGGGGCTTACACGACCAGGGTGAGCAGATTTAAGTTGCGGAATCAAAATTAATATAACCCAATGACTTATAAGGCTCGAATATATATTTATAATTTCTTGCTCGATTAATCTACCATTTATATTCAGGGCGGTAAAATTCCGGTACGGTGGACAGCACCGGAGGCGATAGCGTTCCGTAAATTCACGAGCGCCTCCGACGTTTGGAGTATGGGTATCGTATGTTGGGAGGTGATGTCGTACGGCGAGAGGCCGTACTGGAACTGGTCGAATCAAGATGTGATAAAATCGATCGAGAAAGGCTACAGGCTTCCAGCGCCGATGGATTGTCCGGAGGCTATCTACCAGTTGATGCTCGATTGCTGGCAGAAGGAACGCACCCATCGGCCGACCTTCTCCAATCTCACACAGACTTTGGACAAGCTCATACGAAGTCCGGACACACTGAGAAAAATCGCTCAGAACAGGTAAAAGCGCTCATTTGTCACTGTAATCGCCAAGTACCGATACGTGATAGGAAACGATCTTTTTAGGATATGTTAATCACGAAAATAATATTAGGAAATTCATTTCATGAATTAAACGTTTAGCAATGTAATTGTTATCATACAATGTAAATCAAGGAAATATGACGGAATGTGTATAATCGGCATACAACGAATGAAATTTGCTTCAAGCGCACGTTCGTAAATAGTTATCATTGTTTCATTGACATTATCTCGTTCTTTTTCCTTTCATTTATCTCCCATTGAGTCGCTCGTTCATTAATATCTTAATAAGAATCACGCCGCATGCTACGTGACTTATATATCGTGTCCATAAATTAATTTCTCTCGACAGCTAATAATTATTTTCATTCATTTGCCGAAACACTCACGCGTGGATCATGCTACATCCGTTTCACGCCACTTAGAATGGGATTTGGCATTGTGGCTCATTGATGTATGACGTCCCGCACAAGCCTACAATCGTATACACATATATAATATGCATATGTATTCAGAAGGAAGGCCAATGTCTGCATACTCGCATACGTATTCGCGCCATCGTGACACTTCGACCTGATTGGCATTACTGGAAGCAGGCTACACATACTGGACTGCGTTATACGCACTTGCTTTTTATATTCGTGCTTTTTCTGATTTTTTTTCTTTTTTTTTTTTTTTAATTAGTTCTCTCGGCATATCCCCTAAGTAACAGTCCTCAAAATTTTCTACTGCGTCTATGTCATTTTGACATTCATTTTCCGACACGCACGAGAAAGGAAGAGAGCAAAATAATTGTTAGATTTGCCTCGAAAATTCGAATATCTCTTCCTTCACATTATAGTACACACTTCGCATCTCTCTTCGCTATTTTAATATCAAAGAGTCACATCTTGTGAACGGTATTGCTTTATGCTTCAAAATACATTTGGCCGAGCGAGGTTTCCAGAGTTAGTTGACGGGAAAATTAATTTATGGACGAAAGTCTACGTCGTCTGCGTACTTTTATCGTGTTTCGGGAACTTAGTCGAGACCATGCATTATGCGACGACTTCAACAGAGCTTCCAATTGCTTTTGCCGCTTATCATTTCTACACTTCTTGAGTCTATTGTTCGCATTTCAATTATTCTTTACAAGATGCAGCTATGTTTAACAGGGGGCTAATTTTGTGTTGCTTTTCTCTTTCACTGGTTTCGATAAAATTGAGTTTTGCTGCAATCGAGTAGTATATAAAATATCTACGAGATAAAAATTCGTTTATATAGCAAGTTATCTAACTGTAATTTTATGTTTCCTACAAGAAACTTGTAATCGCAACGAAATGGGTAAGCCTCCTCCCTCAGATTCTCCGAATATTCCATTGGCATGAAAGAAAACATTATATCATTTTATTACATTATTATTTCATGTATCTTTTGTTCGCGGAGCGACTTATCGGTTCGCGTTTTATCTCTATGCCAATGGGACGCAATATAAAATTCGCATTTGGAAATCTCGTTGGTTTCTCTCCTGTTCCTTCGTTTCGCCTCTTTTTTCCCCCTGGGCTAATTCTTTGTGCTTTTGGTTTTGTGGTGTCCTTTGGTACCTGACTACGAACTACTGCAACTGCAACGCAACTGCGACAACTATCGTCCACGACAACAACAACCATCGCCTACAGCGTGAGGCCGCCTGCACACAATCCGTACTATGTCACAAGCCATACAGCTGCCGCCCAGGCTGCGGCGGCTGCGATGCCCCCAGGCCCAGCCGCGAGCACGGCGAGCCCGTTCGTAGACATAGTCGGCCATCAGGCCCATCAACAAGCCCAGTCAGCGATTGCCGTTCCAGTAATGCCACCAGGAGCCGGCCGTAGCTTACACTATCACACACATGCAGCAACACACGCAGCAACACACGCATTGCCACACCAACAATCACCGCTCACCTATCCCAACTGGGTTCCGTTCTCTCATTTCGGCTGAGAATGGTTACACTTGAATTAAAACGAGCAAGAGCATCACCATCATCATTATCATCATTTCCGCCCGTCTTTCTAGCCATCAGAATTAACGCCTGGCGTTTAAACCGGACGTAATCTCAAAAGACTGCATTCTATATCGTTACGATTCGCATTATCTTTTATAATCGCGCTAGTCGTAGAGAAATCATAGGCGCTCTTCCAGCGAAATAGTAAAAAAAAAGTATAATCCAAATCGTGTCAGATGGAATAGTACATGTGACGAAAATAGTAGAGGTATAATACAGCCGATAATACATTATCGGAGTGTGCTATAAACTGTATGTACAAGAGTAGTACCGTCGTAAAAGAATCTCTTCTCCAGTCTTTTTACTACGAATTATCGATAAATGCGAGGATGTAGCTATAGATATACATGTTAGACGATACAGAGAATTTCTCCATGTTGAACTAAGCAATAAACTTTACCATACAGAGTTAGAGCGTATATTATCGATTAAAATTGTACCGAGATATAAATAGAAAGTTTAAGAGTGTTTCCAAATTTTATGAAGGATAAATTCAACCATCGAATAGCAATATAGATTTAAACGCGAGCTTAGAGAATAAAAGGCAAATAAACGTGGTGTGCATAAAAGCAACTAGAGTCTTTAAAGTGTTCTCATAATTCTATATTAATCATCATAGCTTTCATTGATATACGCATAAAGAAAAAAAAAGAAAGAAAAAATGCATATGCACGTACACACAAAATCACACGCATACATTTACAGAGGGTGTCCCAAAACTAACGCCATTTCTTTCGACTGCGAATTCTTTAATCAGTTCGGACTCGATAAGATAAAGTTTTCTATGGGGAAAAATTCGCCTATATATAACAAATTGCTCAAAAGAACAGCCATAGTCTTACGACACCCCATACATCATACATTAAATCGATATAAGTACTTATCGTGTAATTTATTAAAACTATCGATTTTATCTTAGCGAAAGATTTATTAACATATATATGTACAGCACGCGTGCAACCGGTTGACCATTTTAGAATAGTATTTTTATACGTAATATATTAAATGAAAAACAATATAATTAACAATTAACGGTGTTAGATCATATTTCTGCATCCATGAATCATCAAGAAATATTGTAATCATAACATTAATTTCTAAACTATTTCTACAGAGTATAATGAAACAACGCCATTCTAAGAGAAATGATTAATTCATTGATTACAAAATTTGCTATTAGGCTATTTCTCTTTACGTCCTCTGAAAATATTACAATAAAAACTTGTCGCAGCATTTATAGGCCGGAGGTGAGGCATTTATCCAATGATAGGAATAAATAGAAATAAAAGTGATTTGTCGAATTTTTCATAATCATGTTGAAATATCGATCACGCTAAATTCGTCTTTTTTTTTGTATTTTTAAGATTTAATATAAAATGCATTTGTAAAAAGCTTAA
Organism: Trachymyrmex cornetzi; assembly: GCF_001594075.2. Classification (NCBI taxonomy): domain Eukaryota; kingdom Metazoa; phylum Arthropoda; class Insecta; order Hymenoptera; family Formicidae; genus Trachymyrmex; species Trachymyrmex cornetzi. Next base: position 1,146,878 of record NW_017299871.1, on the reverse strand, counting down.
AATTATTCCAAGCTGTTTGTAAAAGATAAACATGAAGATATTCGTATTGGCGAACGATAAAAAAGAGATAAAATTTGAGAAAAGAGATAAAATTCAAAGCCAAATAGATTGAAACTAGCCTGCAGATAGAAACACACACCTAATATGACCTTCATCGCACTAACAAATGCTAACAATTGTCAGAATCAGAGAAAGGGGTGGTCCACCCTCACCCCCACCCGCCTCATCGGAATCTTCCAACGTGCATTTGAGAAACAGGTAAAGAAAACAAGAAAAGAGAATCAAAAGCGGCATTCCCACACACTGAATCCTATTTGTGGATGAGAGAAAAAAAAAGAAAGAAAGAAGCGCAGAAGAACAGAAGCTCAATCGTTTCTGTTTCGTCCAGTGCCCTAAATAACACAGAATTCGCCCTTTAACATTTCAACGATTTGATTACGCTGACTGTGCTTTCACGTTCTCTCTGCTTCTTTGACACAGTAATGAAATATCGCCGTCATGTAGACAGCCGTCTCCATGCTTGGTAAACCTCTTAGTTTATGTTGCACTGCTTGCCTTCATACGCACTGTAATCCGTTCACGTGTATATGTACCTAAACTGTAAACTATGTATCATTAACACGTTACATATGATACATCTCTCGTCAACAATACTATTGTTAGCAGTTTGCGTTATTATCATCCTCATTATTGTCATTACATCGCCATTATGTCGTCATCGTTATAGTACTTATATTACTTTTTTCGCGGTATTTGTTTTATTATTATTATTGACATATTAGTATTACTAATATTATGTTAGTATGATACTCATACTATTTTTAATAATAATGTATTAACACATTAATATTAATATTTTGATTTTTTAATATCAGTAATATTATGTTTATTTCATTAATTTATTGACTCGGATGAATAAATCCAAATATGTTTAATGCCTATTCGAGTCCAAACATCAGATGTAGTTGTGTGTATCAAACCTTTATTATATTAGTATATATATAGTATTTTGCCTACTATATATATATAGTAGTTAGGTTATATTGAAAAGGATCCGAACCAAGGATCGAAACGTATGATTATACTAATATAATAAAGGTTTTGATACACAACTACATTTGGATTATGTTTATTACTAGTTATTTTTTTAATTTTTATTTTTTTGTATGATTATTATTGAGCCGAAGAAAGATTGGATGTATGTATCGGTATTTAAGTTTCGTAGCGCCTGTACATAACGTTGTACAAAAAAGTGAACCAAACTTACGAATTAATCATATGTATACATTGATTATGTTTATTTTTCAAAATGTATAATTCGTAATTTATAATTTATACAAAGCCGATCAAATATTACACATATGTGTATATTCATAAAAAACCTATTTAGGAGTAAACTGTATATATTTAAATAACCAATCTATACATATTAGTTAAGTCCCGTTTTATACATCTATCCTTAAAAATTTAGTAAATAAATTATATATATCAATTGAATTATCATTTTAGATTTTTTCGCAGATATTCTAGAATTTAAATTTATGAACTTTGATTGATTTATTCTTTCTCCCTATATAATAATCAACGTGACAATAATTTTACATATTTAAGATGCCTTTTTGCAATTTATATATACGTATGTAATATCTAAACATTTGTATATGTATATGTCTCTCTTCTTTATGTAAAGTCAGGAAACAATACAGTTACGTTTTACAGCCAATAATACATACTGATAGTATAATCTACCTAGAAGTAAAACGTAATTTCGATCAATTTAAGAATATATCATTAATAATGAAACGATATTCTACATATAGTATTTTGTAACCCGATATCCTATGAAATAACGAAGATATTAGTAACTTCAACATCGACGAAACGTCGAGCGGTCTGCGGCCGAACTATCATCTTCTTTATTTCATTTTTAGCTTCTTTGTCATTAACTTGTGGCGTAGTCGATAGCAAATGAGCAAAGCATCCAAAACATACATTTGAATTATGCGAATGTGAATGTATTTGGATAGCGAAAGAATTTAAAAAATCCTGAAATCTCGTGTACCTACCCTAACTTTTTCGTACTCCTCCCCGCTGTGAACGTTATTCATTCGCGCACAAAGAGATATTTCTTATCTTATTGTTTTTGACAGGGGCACAAATCCACTGGCACCAGATGCAGTGGACCTAACGCAATTGAATTCCGTCAGCGAGTGGCTAGCTTCCATCAAGATGTCACGATACGCAGAGAGTTTTGAGCGGGCGGGCGTGACGACGTTGGAGGCAGCAGCGCGCGTCACCGTCCAGGAGCTCACGGCCCTCGGCATAACGCTCGTAGGACATCAGAAGAAGATCATGAATAGCGTGACGGCATTGCGGGCGCAAATGTCCGCCACTTCACAGGGTTTCCTCGTGTAACCATAACCGCGACCTCAAATCCCGCGAACGGATCGTACGTAGAAATCGGCTGATCGGCACGGAACATCGCTATCCCTATGGATCTCACGAATTCGAGGCGCCCCGACGCGTCGCCTCCGCGAGAAGCGAGAAGACGATCCTCCCATGTATCATCTAGGACTCGTGATTACCTAGTCAGAGCGACGATGTCCTCGAGAGAATATCTCTTCGCGCGCAAATAGATCCGTTAAACTAATTGGGGGTTGATTCGAGGCATAGCTTTCATGATACCTCCGAAGCGATACGCTAAAATCGTCTCACTTTAACCGAGAGATTCAAAGCATTCGTGCTGCAGACATTCCGCGTTAGCGAGAGTCGAAAGGAAATCCATTCTTCGCATTTACGACTCTTCTCAAAGAGAGGGAGTACGAGGACCACGCATTCGCCATCTCGCATATAAAGTGCAACGACTTTTACTCAACATGTAGAACGATACACCTATTGCGAAACTTCCGCGATTTGTAAGTGTCAAAGAAATTTAACGCCTTACGGGAACGGATCATTCACGAAACTCGTTTCAGGATGTCTTGAAAGATCACCGTGAAAGAGTCTTAATGGGATCAATGTAACATACTCTCCCACGAACAACGAGCGCCAATACTCTTTCGTTTCCTAGGCCGTTTCCGTGATCGATCTATCTAAAGATCAGACTGACAACGGAAATAAACGAGCCATGTAATCACTGCCGCGAAACCTTTCGTCACTTATGAATGTTCTCCTTTTAGTTTAAAGTACTTGTGTAACAACTGTTAAATTGTATACACTATATATTTTTTTTCGGAGACTTTCATTGAGATTTACAGCCGAATTCTTTTTTTTTTACTATTCTATTATCGCGCTTGTTAGGTTTTGTAACATTTTGTACTGAATGGCAGCTCATTTTAGTACGTATGCATCTGCGATATAGAACATTGAACGGCGAACATATCGGCCTAAATGTCGTTCGAATATGTCTGTTCCTGGCCTCTTTTCTTAAATATACTAAAGTTACGTGTTTGTCTATAACGATCGACATAGCAATACACATCTGACAAGGAAAACCGACGATTAGAGAAATAGAGGACCGTATCACGAGGGAACTGTACCAAAAATCGGATCGTAATAGTTTCCGAAATCGGTAGCGTGACAACAGTGTAGGTTCATTATTTCGTGTAGTGAATGTAGCGAGTGCATTACACTATTACGCGTATGTCGCCTCGGTAATGTACACGATCGAGAACAAGGGCGAATGTTTACTCTTTACGTCAAATTACAACTTTATGCCTTTGCATTACCTATATGGAAACGTCGTACACGCACGGCCTATATGTAGGTATACCTTTCGATTATAATGACAAACGACGAAACGAACGAAGCGAATATGTGCCAACGCGAGTGTGCAAGAGTTATTTTAGCGCGAGACTGCGTGACACGGGATAAACGAATGGAAAATGAGCGGATGCGTGAATGTGAGTGTGAATGAAATTGCATCGGTGAGTGACGAGAATCTACCGCGACCCATTTTTCGCGCTATATTCATATGTACACGAGCGTGCGATCACGAAATCATTCTATATATACATATACATATAAATAGATATTGTGTTATAAATACGACACTGTGAAAAGGGACGAACGGGAGTAAAACTCTCTATCGATAGGAAAAAAGCACAAGAGACATCCGTTCGCACCGGAAAGCAAAGGAGGACAATAGGG
>NW_017299871.1:1132768-1142657 GCF_001594075.2 Trachymyrmex cornetzi | reverse complement strand
GTAACGTTATCCCCCTCGCCCTGTGACCCCCCCTCGTTGCCCCTGAATTAGAACCGGCTTAGCTACCCTACTGAGGACGTAGCGCGAGAAAAAATGATTTCAAACGCGTCCCTTATTAGCGAGCAATGCGTTAACATATCAACATTATCGCGGAATGCAATGCGAGCGCAAGAAGGGACATCCTCGCATGCGTCGTTACTCGAGATCGAGTTGAAACTACTCTGATTGATCTTCGATTCTGTCCTCGGATTGTAGCGAATGACAAAAGAGAAAAGCCAGCCGGAAAAAGAGAACAATGTAAAGAGAAAATGAAATGTAAAGTCGGAGAGTGTAAGATATGCGGACAAAATACTCACGTATACGCGAGCGACGATGCGTGCGACTGATACGAGGCACGCGCGTCGAGGTAACACTTTTTTGATTTTCACAATCCGACCGAGGAGTTTCCTCGCGAAGCAACGTCCATTCCAATATACATGTATCCATAATAGGGAATCGTTTCCTTTCCTTAGAGGACGAGAGACAGAAAGATAGAGCGGACGAGAGGCTTGCTTTACCGTATCTCGTTACATCCATATTCGCTAATCGTAAAGACTGCATCCCGGATCGCGATACGTTATGCCCGGGATACACACGTTACCGGCGATTTAAAAAGAGACCAACGGAGCGGCAGACATATGCGTACCAAAATATTGCGCATGAGATTAATTAAACAGCTTCCACGTGAGTCCGGCGAGCCACGGAGAAATTCTTTTATTTTCTAATTTAACGATTTAACGTTAGTAATATAATCTACGATGTATATCGAAGCGACGTTGGATCGCGATAGACAGAAGCGGAAGGTGTGTTTTGGGAGGCAAGATTTCTCGCGTTCGACAAGATACAAGACAACGACAAAGCGAACGTCTTTCGCACAGTCCCAGCCAATTCTCCTTCCTTTAATCAAAGAAGAGGCGAAAGTGTCGCCCCAACGAAGCGCTAGACCGGTAATTAAAATCGATCGCTTCTATCTCGAAGCGCGATCCAACGATGCTTCCCTCGTAAACGAAATGTTGCTCGAAGTTATACCGCGAGCAAGGAAAATGTCGGAACACGCTCTGGTGTCTTTCGACTCGCCGTACCTCCTTCCGCGCACGTATCAGCGAAGAAACGGAAGGGAAGGCCGCGCGGCGAGGGCAAAATCTCCCTTAGGAAAAACAAAAAGAAAAAAAAGAGAGAGAAGGCTACCGAAGAACGGCGACGATTATGAAGCAATAAGTGAATACGCAAATGCAGATTTTTATATAGAGAATGTTAACAAATTTCAGAAAATATTAATTATCGATAGCGCTATCTTCCTAAATGTTCGTATTAAAGATTAAACGAGAAAAAAGGTACGATAAAACGTAAAAGGCGAGATTGTGCGGGATCCCAGCCGAAAGGGAAACGGAAGAAGGGAGAGTCGTGCGCGTTAGTCGAATTTGCGCCATAATCTCGTTTGTAATAACTTTGGTGATAATTCGGCCGGGATCCCGCGGACGGGAGAAAAAGGTCTTAAGAACTTTCTCAAGCTGTAATTGTCTGTGTTTTAGCGACGAGTCTGCGAGTGCGACCTGAAGTTTTACGAATGCCGTTAATTTCGATATTTAGATTTCATAGAGCTCTATCAATATCACACAGAAACACACACATGGCTACTGTTAGGCACAGGGGGAGAGAAAATATACGAAATCGAAAATATATTAGGTGAGAGCGAGGTACGTCGCGTAGGACTTCTCCGATTTTTCTTTTGTTTTCCTCGATTTCTCCGCAGAAATCTTAGGACCGCTCCCAGTCTACTTTTTTTTGTCTTTTTTTGAAAGGAACAAAATTTTACTCTACGCTCTCAAAGTTTTCAATCATACTTCATGTTACATGTTTTAGTTTTTCTTCAAAAAGTCCATATCATTAAATATAAATAGATACATATACTTATACATAAGATATGTCTATATGTTTTCTTTTGTATAATTTCTGTCTATATGTAGAAAAAATAATTTAAAAAATAACTTGTATTATTTTTTCAAAAAGTAAAATTGCAATTACATTATATAATATTCTATATGTAATTTTATATACAATTTTATATTATATACGATTCTATATGGATAATTTTTTTATTTTCTCGAAAGTTATCCTAATAATTTTTCAATTTTTATTATTTTTTCTATGTACGACCAGAGATTATAGAGAGAAAAGAAAGAAAACATATTTTTTATATATAATTACATATATATGTATTTAATATTTATATTTAATTAAATATGGACTTTTTATCAGGAATCGTATACGTATAAAACTTTATTTAGAGAAACGAGATCGGAGAGAAAAGAGCATCAGGAAACAACCTGAAAAATCAAAATTACTTCAATTCGCCCGAGTGTCTCCGTTGCGGTGAATTTTTGTTTTTCTCTTTAGCGCTTCTTTTTTCAATTTGCTGGCAAAGAAAGAAAGCGAGAACGGCAAGCGGCTGAGGAAAGAAAATTGCCTCTCGCTTAATCCTGTGTAATCGATTTTATAACTCTACTATTATTTATTAAAAGAAGAAAACCTTATTTATTTCTTAGAGATCTGACTAAATTGCAAAACGTTTTAATTATCATAAGTTATCTATTACTATTATAGGGCAGAGCGACGTATTCTTCCCCTATTTCTAGAGTTTCCGAGTGAACTCTGTCTTGTAAAAAGAAGGTGAAACGAAGCTACAGCTACAGTGATAAATATGAACGTTGTATCGAATCTGTACGCAACTAATTATATTATATTATGTTTAGTTAAGCGTTAATTAAATGACTTACCGAGCGCGTTGTTTTCTTTTTCTTTTTTTTTTTATTTTTACTTTCCACGACTCTCTTTACAGCGAACTCTGTCAAAGTACCTGCTTCGAAAAACGAAAATCTACGAGGAAAAGTAAAGCATTACACACAGGTACCGTCCCATATATTATACATAATTCACAGAAAGAGAGACAGACACACACGCGTCGCGTAATCATCACACACACATAAAACACACACACACATACGTACGATAATTTATATACACTCGCCGAGCTGAGTTTTCATAAAAAAAAAATTGGTTAAGCGAATCACCTCCGTGTGTCTTCGATTCATTGTATAAAGAAAAATGCAAAGGGGGGGAAAAAGAAGCGCGAGCAAGGAGTTACTGTCGACAAATTTTGGAACGTGTCTAAAAACAATTTTTCCTATGGTGTTGTCAAGACGATGTTGAATGTACATAAGATATAATAAATAATATACCTTATACGATGTAAATCGCGACCCGGTTTGTTCCTTCTCTATCCTCGCATCTTGTTAATACGCTATTATATAATTATTGCTAGTATAGCGGAATAAAATATAAAATTTCGATAATAGTAATATTTCTGTGCCATTTTTTTTTAAATCGATCGCTACAGAATTAATTATAATAATTATAATGCCTTACGTATCTGTTGATTATAATTCCACAAGTCTTGCATCGCAATTGAGATGGGAAATCTTCAATGACGATCAATTTGTTAGAAAGACGTAACATAAATTTTGTCCAAAGAAAGAAAGATTGAAGGTTTTATTAGAAATAAATCTTAGAATATTTCAAAATTTATATACGTACATAAAGAATTTTAGAAAAGATGTAGACTTTCTTGACATTAAAAAATGTTTTAATTTCTATTAAAAAATCTGAAAATTTTTCTAAAGTTATAAAATGTAGAAATCTTTATAGAAATCTTGAAAAATTTCGAAATTTACAAAAGTTCTGAAAAATTATATGCAAATTCTGGAGAATTATTGATCCATCATGAATGTAAAAAAAAAAGTGCTCACTTTTGGAAAATTGGAAACTTTTAAACTAGAGACAGTTACTTACATTTTATACATATATATATTTTTATTTATAGAAAAACGTTTTATATTTAAACGTAAATAATCGCAACGCCTTGCAGCGAAAGAAACTGGAAAGTAGTGACATCTTAGAGAGCTCTGTTGATAAAAATTTTGCGGAGCACTAATTTTATTATTATATTACAAACAGTCTTTTTGTAATATTGTTTTTCAAGCGCATTGGTGCTTGGAAAATATACATATAATTATTATTTTATACTATATACATATATGTATATATATGTGTGTGCATATATATACAATATACATGTATATGTATATATACGCACACATAAATTTTTTTATTTATTACTTACATAGATGATAGAACAAATAAATGATAACACAATACATATTTACAAAATTATTCATTTTTATTTATTTATTTATTTTAAATAAAAATTTTCTATTATCGATAAATGAATATCAATCGTAAGTATTCTTAATTGTTATTTTTAACTCGTATTTTTATAGACAGATGGCAGCACCAGATAATTTGCCATGCGTGCGTAAAAGCGTCTCTTCTTAGAGTATCGTTTCCTCTTCCGTTTGGATCTGAATAAGGTTCGTGGCGTTTTTGATATGATTTTATAATATCCACGTTGTGTGTATCAATCGTAAGATGCATTAACGTCATATGACCTCCGCAGAAATCTGCGGTGATCGGTTATGCTTTACAATTCTATATAATTCAATTCTTTTAACTAACAAAGTAATTAACGTTGCAGAACCAAAATGGTACAGCGACTAACCTATCGGCGACGTTTGTCGTACAACACAAAAAGCAACAGAAGGCGTGTGTAAGTATCTACACAAATAGTAGTAAATGGTAATGTCAGATAAAATTCATTAGCTTTCATTCGCAGAGGAATTTCATTTTGTTAATGACAGTATTTATCGCAGTAAATTGTTAAAGGTTTGAGGTTATGTTTTGATCGCTTGCTTTAAGTTTCTTGAAATTCACATGTGTTGCACAGTGACATTAATCTTAAATTATTGCTCTTATCAACATTTATTTAACTATTATTACTGCAAATATTTAATCTGTATTCTGGAAAGTATTTAGAATTGTCATATTAAAGTGAATTTTTCTTGGCAAATTTTATGAGTTATTATTATTAAGAATTGACTAAGATAAATTTTGTTTATAGCGTACGTACACCAGGTGGTAAATTAGTTTACCAATACCTGAAAAAACCCAAAAAGATCCCAAGATGCGGACAATGTAAGGACAAGCTGAGGGGTATCCAACCCGCAAGACCAATGGAACGTTCACGTATGTGCAGACGTAAGAAAACCGTCAAACGAGTGTACGGTGGAGTCCTTTGTCACAAATGTGTAAAAGAAAGGTACGTATTTAACATCCTAAATTGCTCAAATTTTAAATATTTGTTCAATAAACATCAATTATATGTTACACATTTAACAAAAGCATCCTACAATACTTATATTTTAAATACTGATACACTGGATAGAGCAATTATTTGTCTTCAAAGCAGGATTAATCATTAATCTTTAATAAATAAACCTGCAATAAGTTCTACATTACGTTTTATGTAATATTTATAACAAACTGCACTGATTTTTCAGGATTGTGCGTGCGTTTTTGATCGAGGAGCAGAAGATCGTCTATAAGGTTATGAAAGCACAGCAGGCTTCTGCAAAGACGAAAAAAACAGAGAAGTAATCTTGTGCTTTTTTTAAGTAAATAAAACAAGTAATAAAATCCAAAAAAATGAACTGTTGCTACTATTTTATTATGGTATATCTTGTTTAGTATACCGTACTAACTTTGTGAATTATTCCATAACATACTCATATATAGAGTAAAACCTTTTTAAATTAAGAATCCTATAAATATAAAAGATTCATTAGATATGTCTCAGCGCGAATTCACCGCAGTAGACAAAATATAAAATTATCTATTCTTATACGTGTCTAGTTACTTGAATTGAAAGAATTCTGTTATTATTTAATAGATGTATAGTTGTCTATGCTGAATACTGCAGTTAGTACTTATATCAATTCAGTATCATTTTTCTTACAATTACATTTTTTTATATTTGTTCTACTTATTCCATTTTTTTTTAATTTAGTGTACAATGTTTCTAATTACGACAACTATATTACTACACTGTTAGAAATGTAACCACGAATTTCCTTCGTAAATGAAGCTCGTAGTTATAAACGAAATTAAAAGTAATGAATAATTTAATTGAAAATTAAACTACTTAAATGTAATGAACATGTACATTACATTTTATAAATTTTCATGAAAAATACATTAAATTTCATGTACATGTATACAAATATACTTTTCAGTTATAAATGTTTTAAATTTAATGTCATAAAATTAAGTTCAAATTGTGTAACTTAAAAGTATATTAAATTTTATGAAATTTTTAATAGTGTATATTATTATGATAGACATTTTTTAAAGTAACAAAATGGTAATTTCTTGAGCTCTCAGTATTCAAAATAAGTATTAATAAAAGGAAAGGCAAATGAGAGCGAACACTGTGCAGTTGTTGGCATAAAAATATTTGTTCGAAACATATTGGCTGTATTCAGCAGAAAAAGCAGCTTTGCAACTGTTGTAAAATTCTTAAATATGATTGGTTTATACATTTAGATCTAGTGAGGACCAGATCTAGTAAGGGCAAGATCAATCATATTAAAGAATTTTACAACAGTTGCAAAGCTGCTTTTTCTGCTGAACGCAACCATTTACTTGTACATTCAACATAAATTGATTTCCCATATCGAACGTTTCGACTTTTTTCTTCAAGCCATCTGGAGCGAGTTTACCATACAAGGAAGAAATACGCACACATTTTTGAGAGCAATGTACGTAATGTTGCACGCAAGTTAATGACAGGCGCGGGAATGCGTGCGCAGAAAACGCGTGGTGTAAACTCGCTCATTCCATACGTTGTGTGTATACGTGGCTGCATTTAATAGGCGCACGTATATCGAGAGTATGCTTCGTAAAAGCATTACACGTAACATCATGAATTATCACGAATATGTACGTATTTCGTAACTCTATATAATTTAATGTTTGTATCAATTTCTCGATTAAAATACCGGAGTGAAATAATTTCCTGATAATAAAAACGAAAATAATAATCCTCGAATAAAATTTCTTGTTTTTAAACAAAATACTTTTTTAATTTGTTACTATTTAACTACCGAAATAGAACTTTTCAGAACTGAATTGAATTTCAAGTTCGCGAAACAGTAATCAAAATTGCATTAGTATCTACACAGGAGATGTTTCGTACGCACGAAGGACTCGGTTACTCTCTCCGCGTATGGCGATCTACTTGCAAGAACATTTGCGGCTTTAGAGGGGAATGGGGACAGTGTTCCGTGGACGATCGGCGACAGGTATTGTGTTGCCGATTATGGCAAAAGGGCTGCCTGCAAAACCCGTCCCGCGGGGCTATTGCGAGTCTCGCTAGCCTCGGAGCGCCTAACAAGTGCCTTATTTGTTCGGCACACGTATGGACATATATGTAGGTACCCGGGGATCGGGTATACGCGCGCTATAGTTTCCACAGTGCACAGTGGTGCAGAAACGCTCGCGTCGGCGAGCGGCGAGAGCTGTAAAGGCTTGTCACCTGAGAATGCGGACAGCGCGGCGAGCTGGCATTAAATGCCTGGCGTTCCCCACGTTGTGCTGCGCCTATCGTTTACCGTGTCCTGAAAAATGTTATGGCTAGAACCCGACGGAATTTTTCTTTCTCGTCAACCCGTTCATGGCCCCGCAATAAAAACACTCCGACCAATTTAAAATGCGGCGAATATATCATTTATTTATCTCGTATCCTTACGGAGTGTCTTTTACTTTTTCCCAATTTTGGCGATCATTTCTCTCGGCTGTTTTTGGAATTGATTACTCAATAAGAATGATTTACATTAATTATGTATTAAGAATAAGAGGCTGAAAATAACACGCTTTCGATCAAGTTTTCGAAATCGTTAATTAATCTCGATGACACACTGAGAGAAATGTTGCGTATGGACAACCGTAATTTTGTTGATACTAAAATTATGTCATGTTTTAACTTATAAATTGTATTGTAAAATCAAAATTTTCATTCTAACTAAATGTAGAACGCTCAAGTTGGTTGCTAGAGCATCAAAATTTTTTATAGCATTTCTCATCGTCTTGAGTTTCCTACGTAATTATTCTGATCCAACAAAGTTATTTTTAAATCTGTATCTAGCTAAATTTCTAGATATTTCAGCAAAATCGTTCTTTCTATTAACTGAATAACAGGTAAATTTAGTAGTTGACTCCAACTAACATTTGGAGATGGAAGATAAAAGGAGAATTAAAATAGGAAATATTTTTAACGCTTCGATGCTCTATCTTACGAAAAGAGCTGCAGCCTTCGTAGTATTCGCGATCTCCGAGCGATCTTTGCGATCTCGTCGCAACGGACTGTAGAACGTGACCGCACGGCTAGAACGTGATATCTTGTCGTTTCCTTTCCAAGTTAAAAATTCCTGCGTAACTCGTCCACAACGGGTAGGACGAAAAGAAATACAAGGAACGTGATGAGTCGACGCGCAAAAAAATGGCGCGACGAAAAGTCAGATGCCATGAGGCTAATCCGATTTCATGGGACGAGACGGGGAACGGGCACAATGCTCTTTGACCATGATTTAAAATTTTCCGTAGAATCCTTCTCACCGGTGCGCAAAACATCCTTCTCGAGGCCGTATCGAAAATGATCGCTGTGGCTGACCACTGCGCTGGTCGGTGCGGTATTTCGTCTCGGTTCAATTGCCTCGGAATCGTTGCAACCATCGCGCCGCAGCTGCGAGTAGCGAGCGAGATTGGTACATACACCTACTCACGCGCATTGCAATTTTCGATTCCCTCGAGCGTGCCGAGATGCATCGCGGCTATCAAGTCGAATCGTTCTCCGGCACCGAGACGGCAAATGCATTTACGAAGGAAAGGAAATAATATTTTTCGAAACGGGTTGTAGACAACGATGTAATTTAATCTCAGAAAAAAGACATGGGAAGAACGATTTTGTTCAAGTATCTTAAGCTTTAAACAGATGTAGATTTAAAAATAATTTTATTGAACAATTTTAAAATAACGATGTAGGAAACTCAAGCACGATGAGTAATAAAATGTATGACGTTCTCTCAACCTGGTTGCTAGAATGTGAAAATTTTTTGTAGCTACAAAAAATTTTCACATTCTAGCATCCAGCTTGAGAGAGCATCTTTTACGTTTTATTACTTTGATAGCTCAATAAAATTATTTTCAGATCTGTATTTATATTTAGCTAAATGTTTAGATATCTCAGCAAAACAGTTTTCTTCATGGATATAACGTTTTTTTTTCTTTTTTCAGATAAAATTAAATTTCAATTGATATTAATGATGGACGACAGCTTGATTAAGAGAATGGTATAACACATATAATTCTCTCTCTTTCGACAGATACGGCAGTGGACGGGGGAGGCTAACCACTAAATTTTGCGCTTCCATTCGGAATTATACAGGAGGATACATTGGTCACAAACAGCAATTGTCCGGTGTCACGTTTAATTGACGGTTATAAAATGTAGCACGAGCGTGCAGTCGAGAATAATTTGGCGTGAGACGCGCGAGCCAGCTCTCGGAGAGGAGATGCGTCGCTACGTGATTCCTATAATTTTCTGGATCGTGTTTAGCGAAACGACAAGTAGGTGTTGTAATATGCGTGTCCCTATCATTTCGCGACATTATTATTAGATAGACGCGCTTTGCATCGCATTACGTCGCGTTGTCGTCACTATTTGCAGAGAAATTCTCTACCACTCAAAATAATAAGTGAAATTAATCGATGGAGTAAAATCTTAGTCTACAAATTTGATAAATATTTTAATATAGATATATAATTATAAAAAAAATTAACATATATTTTAATTCTCTTTCTATACCAGAGATATATCATAATAAATCATGATGCACATTTA
>NW_017299871.1:1115583-1127851 GCF_001594075.2 Trachymyrmex cornetzi | reverse complement strand
GAGCCAGCTCTCGGAGAGGAGATGCGTCGCTACGTGATTCCTATAATTTTCTGGATCGTGTTTAGCGAAACGACAAGTAGGTGTTGTAATATGCGTGTCCCTATCATTTCGCGACATTATTATTAGATAGACGCGCTTTGCATCGCATTACGTCGCGTTGTCGTCACTATTTGCAGAGAAATTCTCTACCACTCAAAATAATAAGTGAAATTAATCGATGGAGTAAAATCTTAGTCTACAAATTTGATAAATATTTTAATATAGATATATAATTATAAAAAAAATTAACATATATTTTAATTCTCTTTCTATACCAGAGATATATCATAATAAATCATGATGCACATTTAAATTATATATTTTTTTGTAATACGTATAGTTGTATACATTATTAATATTATAATGTCATATAATTTTGATTACACGTGCTCACTATATTATGCAATTATGTAAAGCGCAGTGCATGAGATTAGGAACAATTTGTGCCACAAAAGTGTTTCAGAAGATGCGCGTTAGAGTATGATTCCTATAATTTCCAACGCTCGTGTTTGACAAAATAACAAGTGGGTGGGTGTCGGTTTTCACACCCGCGGCTCGGCGGGGCCTCTGCGGAGAATGTAAAAAAGGGTGGTATACGAAACCGGTCCCGATGAATCTTTGTTATATGAAGCCCCCACATATCGCTTGCCGCCTTCTGCGTGTGCCTATAAGGACGAAACGGCTAGTCTCAGGACCGTACTCGCTACGAAAGATACCTACTCTTTGTATTTCTAGTTGTTGTTAAATCAGTTTGATGATAACCTTTTTTAAGACCTAATCGTATTATTATTATCTATTATTATCTAATATTAATATTCAAAGGATTTTGGATAAACATTATTATGCTTATTGCTTTTTTATTTAAAAAATCAGAGTCGACGTTGACAAATTATTGAAATTATCTTAAGATAATTAAGACGCGTGCCGTTTTATCTTGTTTTTTATATTGGCAATATTCCGTTGCAAGAACAAATGGTTATTAACTGATGGTTCATCTTAATGTCCATTCAACGTCGGCGAATTAAATATAGCCATTACGTCGAATTCGCGTGTTCAACGGAGCGCCAAATGCGGCGAGTCCTCGTTCATTAGCTTAAGCGCTCGATTACATCATGCCCGATTAAAATCGAATGTAAATCGTAGCTCTCACGAGTCGAGGATGTCTCATCGTAATGGTTGGTCTCGAGCGTGAGCATTTTGCAATGTAATTGAAAATATTGTCGAAGAAGGAAGTGAGAGAAATCGTTCAATCTCTAATATAGTTATGATAAATGAACATTGTTTTCTGCCGAAACATCGCGCGAGTCGAATATTAATTTAGAAATATCATTTATCTTATCTTACATGATAACTAACGATAGTCGAAATTTACTCGAAATAAGATTTCATCCATGACATCCCAAGGAACAAAAAAAAATGTAAATGATTTAATTTTGATTCTTAACATCAACAAATCATCAAATTTTTTAACCAAAAATTATTTTGATTTTTGCGAACGTCAAAATAAAATTAATAAACTTTATTTCTACATCATGAAAGTTAAAATGATATTTTTAAATAAAATTTGATTGTTTATTAACCTTAAGAAACAAAATTAAGTCATTTTGACTTTCTCTTGACTTGGTGTTGAGTTTCTCTTTCTTAGAATTGAGTTCCAGGATCAATCGAATTCAAAGATTCAAGAGCACAGCTCTTAAAGAGTTAAGGAAGTAACATATTTCTAATCGACAGAAGAGATTAATCGATTAATCTGCTGGCTACTGTCTTCTCTCTGCGATTTGGCGGTTTGTTCTCTTTGATCAAATCACCAGTGGTCCCAATTCACACCTGACTCTCAGCGATAAAAACTGCCTCTAAAGATATCCTTATCCAGCTCCTGCGTAGGCACGAATCCCGTTCCTAAGACTCGGAGGAAGTCAACTGTGTTATCGTAGAGAGCAGGTAGTCGTCTCTTACAGCGCGCACCATCGAGCAAATTCATTTGAGTGTTTGTCTCTTGGAAGCCACTACCTCTCTATCTCTCTCTATTAACTTTTTTCTCTCTCTTTCTTTCCCTTCCCCCTCCTTACCCGTTCCTTATTCTTTTTCGTGATAAACCGTGCAGCCGCAGCATCCTTCGCCGACCACTCGAAGCGGTAGTGAACAGGACGATTAATTATCTCGGCGCCAAACAGCAATGATGAAGGTAACGACGGTCGATTAAGATCCAGCGTCAAGAAAGAGAAAGAAAGAAAGCGAGAAGAGGAAGAAGGAGGAGAGAAATCTCTGCGAAATCCTTGAAGAAAATTAACAAGAAATATACCTGGTCTGCCGGTTATTTCGATTTTTTCCATTACATCGTGCGATTAAATACTAGAATTACTCGATGGCTAATAATAGCAAGCGCGAACCGCAGCATCGGACGCTTATCTCTATCGGTTTTGCTGTTCTTGTATCTCGATTTTAACGTTTGATAACGATACGAGTTGGACTTGTGAACTATTTGAGCAGCTCTTCGGGGACCCCTCGACTAAGTAGACACAATTACGATCGATTATCCAATGTAACCTTCCACTTCCACCAACTAATCTTGACCGTTCGTCGTTGGACCGTCACTTAAGTGAGACAATGTCCTGAACAAAAAAAAATATATTATCATAGCCCCTCGTTTAAACGGTGAAGATTCGAATAATTGTCAACGTGTGGGTCACCCCGGCATCCTGTGAGAGATGACAGTCTCAATGAACGATCATACATTATTCAATCTTTTGTTAACGCAACGTCTCATCTCTGCTAATATATAATGCTTTTATGTAATAAAAAAATACAATTGATTTGTCCAACGAAATTTTAATTTTAAATTTTACCGATGTATATATTTATAAAATATGTATTTATAAGTTTTGCAGGAACTACAAGTGTATTTAATGCAGCGAATCAGTTTCTAGTTTCTAGAAGTTTCAGGGTCGCACTACGAGGCGTACGGGACTGAGGTTTATATCGTGCATGCAGAGGAAGAAAGGGAAAGAGAAAGACGATGAAAGGAGAGACCGAGATCCAAGGGCCTGAACGGCCTGCGGATGCTACGGTTAGTTGCCAGACGAGGATCTCGCTCTTTTGTGGCTCCAGCCGTCCAGGCCCCTTCGTCTTTCTCGACGAATGAAATATACTTCCACGGAGAACGGTCCTCGTAACTGGCGCCGAATAGATCGAGATTTTCGGGCCCCGACCACTCTCACTGTGTTCGACCACTGTTGTACAATGCGCCGAGGCGTATGCACACCCGGTTTCTTCGGAGAAGAATCCTATTTATCACCGCGATTCATTCAAAATCCCTCTTTTATATTTCGTACCATTATCTGCTAAAGGTTAATAAAAGGATAATTCACGGGCGGCAATAAATATAACGATGAATAATATTTTTTCCAAGATATTTTTTACGGAATTTACTTTTGAATAATATTTTTTATGAATAATATTTTTTACACGGTTGAAAATAGTCGATGCAAAATGACCCAGATTCGGCAAGGATTTAACTTGTAAATTATTTGTTATACGCGTTTTCACTCCAGCTGAAATTATAAACGTCATAAAAAGAGAAAAAGAACGAAAATTTTGAATATACAAGTACAAGCAACACAAATAGATCTTTTACCTTCTTTGTTATATTTTAATAACTTAGTTTCTTAAGTAGAACCATATTATTCAAGTAAAACTAAATTGAAATTTTCTTAAAATAGATTAAAATATATATATTACAAAATTTTTGAAGTCCGATTTATGAGAGATTCATCATTCTTTTTCGTCATATTTTTCTTCAGCAAAATCTGTTTTTATACTTAGTTTGCTTTAGAATTTGAGTGACTTGTAAATTTTTGAGCAATTTTCGTAGACATAGGTGTGTGCTGAGGACGAAGAGGATTGACAAAAATAACACCATGGAGCGTCTTCTCCTCCGTTCGAGGTGACGTGAAATAACAACAATAAAAGTTGACGGGGGCCGATCATGGTAATTGTGTTCCGCCGCGTCACGTTCGTGCACAACAAGCCACAGCGTTCTTCTTTTTGGCAGCTCGCATCCGTAGCCTGCCAGTATAATATATTTTCAAGCGAGACGAATGGATCGTGATTTCGTGGCCGCAGGATGGACGAAGCACGATTTCGCTTGCCTTTGTTATCCATTGTCGCTGTTCTCCGAAGCCGACCGGACAGTGATGGTACCACGAAGGCGAGATCACCGTCGCCCTCGCCCGTATAAAACGAACGCGGCTTCGTAGAAGGGGTATCTGATTCTAATCCCGAAATCCGGTTCGAAGCTCCGGATTGTCGGCGCGATACTCGTCCTTTTTCGTTAACACGGCGCTTAAAAAGGTCTCGGAACCGACATGACCGTCCCGAGGCGTTCATGAATAAGAGATAGGCGCGCGGGATGAGATTTCACATAAAATTCGTTTACGGTTGTTTATAAAATCACGAGAAAAACACGGCGCTTTAATTTATCCGGAATTCTAGTTTACACACCAGAGTTTTTCAACGTCTTCCAGAAATAGCGCGAGAATCACACTCTCCGCAATCAGGGTTACAATATTTATACAGGGTAAATATTACTATATCTGAATCACGAAAAAAGTACGTGTATTTTAATAAGATAAAATTTTTTTAAAACTTTATTTCATAAATTGACGATTTATATTAACATAATTTTATAAATACAAAATTTTTATTGATGATCACAGAAGTTTTACGAACTCAAAAAGAATACATATATTTTTCTGTCCATATAGATTTATCTCAGTTTAACTTACTTTTTATCTTCTTCTACACTGTTAAAAATGTGAAATTTAATATATTTTTAAGTTACACGATTTGAATTTAATTTCACGACATTACATTAAATTTAATGTATTTTTCATGAAAATTTATGAAATTTAATGTACTTTTTAAAATTTTATAAAAAGTACATTAAATATTATAAATTTAATGTACACGTTCTTTGCATTTAAGTAACTACTGTAACTTAATTTTTAGTTAAATCATTCATTACTTTTAATTTCGTTCATATAACCATGAGCTTCATTTACATGTAAAGGAAGCTCGTGGTTATATTTCTAACAGTGTAGTTTTAAGAATTCGAAAAAAAATAGATTAATCTGAGATTAAAGCTAATCTATGTTCGTAGAAATTTATAAAGTATGGTAACCATAATATCCGCAATTCATCCGTTTATGATCGTGAAATCCTACATGATACGATATAGCATCGCGCACTGTCATTTACCCGCCTCGTCCTCCCAAGTTTGTCAGAGTTGCCGCGGAGGCAGTTAACGAGGCGGGCCCGCGCAGTAATTATCCCCCGCAATTAGCAATCGTTCGTTAGTCAACTGTAGCCGTTATATTCGCCTCGCCAAACGGACGATGCATATTCATCGGTCGCCATTCGGCCGGGGCGCCTGCTGCGTTCGTCCCGGCGATCTATAATAATTCATAATTAAGCACTAATGAAAGCCACAGTCATCGATTGTCCGTAGCCAGCGAATCGTTCTTTCGCATACGTTTCGCCGCGATTTTTCCGCGAAGCGGACGATAGATCACGGCCGTGTTATCGTAGATCTGTTTTTTTATTCCATTCACTAGACTGCACTGGAACTCTCTTTCTCGCCAAATATCAAATATATATACTTCTCTTACTTCAACATTAACATTAGAACCGCGGCTGTGCAGTTTTCGATCTATCTCTGATAGTTTTTCTTGTCGAGTTAATTTGGATGGAGCTTTAGATTTTTCATAAATAATCGTAATTAAACGCGAGTAATTTTACTTTTATGGTAACAATAAAAAAGCCTCCATAAAAAGCCAGATTTATCTTGAATCGCAATTGAGCTAATCCTTGATTCATCCTGGGATTAAAATGACTTCAGAGCACATTTAACCAGTAATTCTTTTACTTAAAAAAACGAAAACCGTGAATGCAATCGATTAAATGCGCGCTCTTGGATCATTTTGACTTCGGTGTGACCATTACGGATTTAATTAAAGTGTTATATTTAAGAAGTGTGATCACGAGGAGTTAATTTAGACCCGCGGTTCTAGTGTTAATAATTAAGTTCCAAAAGTGTATATTAGTTAAAAAAAAAACTCCAAAAAAACACAGACCTAATTTTTTTTCTTCCTCTTGGATGCTTCGTTTCAAGCGACGATTATCTCGTACGCAGTTTCTCCGATGTGCGGCCACCGGATCGAATCGATTTCCGGCCGATCGCCGGTAAGAACGATAGGCGAGGCCTCTCATTCGAGTAGGCTAATAGCAAGAAATTGCGCGTAAGATGCTGCCATTGAAACCAACATAATCTTTACAGTCGCTTTGACGTTTCTCGCGCACGCGATCTCGACTTTTATCGCGTCCTTTTGCCAAGCATCTGCAAATCATTACAAGTACACGCTAGACCAGAATCATTTCTACGTCGTGCCGAAGATCGACGATGAGAGTCGAGGTATTGAATTAGTTAAAGAGCCCGTCGTTTACTTTAGAGAAAATGCCCCGTCGGACGCGCATTAACAGTTTCTACACTACGTACTCCTCGAGCTTAATAGCGATGTTAAGTGATTTACTGTCAATCGCCGAGACTGCTTGTCATCCTGTTCACGCGTTCTCACGCGACAACGCTAAGCGCAAGTGATATTAGCCATTTGCATCGATATGCAAGAACGTATAAAGGACGCGACCGTGGAATATTTGAACTGAGAAATGCGTTTAATGCATAACACGGACCAATTCTGTAGCGAATAATAAGGGGAATTGGAACCTTTTAAATGCGACGAAAGTTCAGTCGTTGAAATTGAGATCCCACCCCGAGAGAAAGAGAAAGAACATTTTGTTACTGTTGCTCTCTCGATCTTAATCCCAATGCGGCATTTGCTCTGAAATTGTCTTAACTGATATTCGCGAGTGTACTTTAAATTGATGTAGCTTGTGTACTTTAAATTAATCGGTGTACTTTAAATTAATGTATCTTCAGAGACATTAATTTAAGCTAATTAGCTTAAAAGTTAATGTAATTGAATGATTTCTTTTCCATTTTCCGAGAAATAAAATTATGTAATTTAAAATTTTTTGTAAAGCTATGAAAAATATTTAATTTGCTGCAAACCATTTTTGACAACGTAATTAAAGATAATAGTTTGGATTTATGAATGTGGATTAGAGTTAAATCAAATAAATAAAGAAGCGTCAAATACAGTCTGAATCTTTATGCTTAATAACAATTCTATGTAAATTTTTGGCTACATTTTCAATTTTATACGAACTACACACCGATTACTGTTAGACTTGAAACGCTCTTTCGGTTTTGTTAACCCTAGAAGTACTAAAGTCATTATTAATTGTTTCTATTATTTAAATGAATATTATATTTTTTACATAAAAGATAGGATTCTGAAATTTTTTGATTTTTCAATACTCTCTTTACTTTTATAGTAATTTATTGACTTGGTCCTTTTAATGAATACGAAACATTGCATCTTTTAACGTTAAATCTGAAACGAACTGTTAAAAAGATCGGCGACGATTTCGCTGCTGGAAAAAGAGATCCAGCATGCCGCAGCTGCGCATTGCCTTCTTGGCGCGGGATCAGCGTGTATGGACGTCTTTCCATAAAAGTGCCGAAGATCATCTCTAAAAATATAATGACTGACGCCTTTAAGGGCGAGACAGACGCGCAGCCGAGAGGGTCCGGTCGCGGCTTCAATCTGGATCGCGCGACTTCACGCGCGAGCGATATACACGCAACAGGTTACGCGCGAGCAAGCGCTGCATCGTCGCCGTCGCGACCTAATCTCGATGCGTGCCGGCGTTTCGTGCTCCTTCAGCGGCTTCAGCTGCCGCGGCGCTGAAAGAATTACCACGGGCTTTGTTCTCTCGTGAACAGTGCGCCTTTTGTTGGACCTTAATATTCACTGCATCCGAGCGGCGCTACGAATTCGTTTTTCACTTCCAGAGATGCATGTAAGACGCGTGTCGAGAGGAAAAAAAAGACATCCGGCGTGAAATATTTTAGGGAGGCTGTTTCTCTCCTTTCTAACTTAGCTGGAATTTTGTTGCAGAACTGGACACGTTAAATATAGAAAACTCGAAAATTATACGTACGCGACGTAAATTTATGTATAATTAGGCTTTATAAAATGAGCTATTTACTTAAGCAATTATTGTTTTCACATTCGACTGTGAGAGAGAGAGATTGGTCAATTTTTTACGGCTTATAAGAAGTCTATATCACTTGGATATATTTAGTCTATTTTTTATTTCTGTATTAGCCCATGTAACAAAGATATCATTCTAGTAATATTACCAGGGTTGGATAAGTTAATTTTTTCTTTTAACTAAGTTAAGTTAAAGTTAACAACCTTGAAAATGTAACTTAATTAAGATACAAGTTAATGTATGATGAAATTAATTGAATTAAAAGTTAAGTTAATAAAAAAAAGTAATTGAAAAATTAAAAGTTAAATTTCTTTCTATTTTATGATTTCGGAGTCTTACAAATAACGGAAATAACAAACATATACTTCATTTAGAATATACTCTATATTTTATTTAAACTTTTTGTTTATATATACTGTTATATATATACATAAATTTCAACCTATCAAAAACTAGATACATTAAAATATACGATTTTTGCTAGATTAAAATCATATATAATGTAAATAATATATATAAACAAAACTTTTAAGTAAAATATAGAGTATGTTCTAAATGAAGTATATGTTTGAATCTGAGACTTAACTTCAAAAAATTTAAATAAAAAGTTAATAGTTATCGATAAAATGTAACTAAATAAAGTTAAAAAGTTAAGAGTCTAAAATGTAACTAAGTTAAGTTAAAATTATTTAACTTTCCAACTTTTTAACTTAACTTTTAGCTTTTTAACTTGGCACTACCCAACCCTGAATATTGCATAACGTTACAACATTCCAAAAAAATACAGCAACATTACAACGTTCCAGAAATATTGTAGTAATATTGCTTCAAACTTCTGTGATGTATGGAAGAATTTTCTTTCTCATTTTCACCAACTATCAAACATATATTTATTTCACTCAAAGTATATACTAATTCAGCTGTAGGAAACAGACCTATGGTCTGTCCTTGACTCTTGCACCGTTCGTCTTTCTTTTCTCTCTGAAAGAAAGAAAAAAAGGGAGATAGATGTGCAAGAAATTCAGTTGAAAAGAACAGGCCTACAATCTCGACAGGTATCAAGACAGATTTTGTTGGAAGACATGAAGTTTTCGCTGTTCTCAACAACCCTCGTTGAAATCGTGCCAGGTAATTAGGCGTCAGGTCGTTTCAAAGGCGGTAGCAAGTCGCCCTCCTGAAGCGTGAAATATTACTGTTCGAGTGCAACAATCGAGCGCGCCGCGCCGTGGGCAATTAACCGGTAATCTGATATCGATAGTAGTATATACTCGCGCACACCGGAGCCGAGAGAGCCGAGAGAGCCGAGACGGGACGAGACGAGACGAATCGCATCGGGCCGCGATGCAAGTGAATGCAAGTGAATGCATGCGCCCGATCGCTACTTGAAAGCGCAGCGTGGCGCGCACCCCCGTTGCGTTTGATCACGGGCCGTCGCTTCTTTCGATTTCCTCGCCAAAGTATAGGTCTGCTCCCCTTAGTTACGCCTCCTCGCATTTTCTTTCAGTACCGTGAAGCCTGCAGTATCAGAACTATACTCATTGAAACTTGAGGATTGCGAATCGGAGATTCGAATCCGATTCGAACCAATCTCTGTCCCACCTCAGCTTCCTTTGTTCGGTTTTTTGGTTGAATTCTCGAGAACTTCAATCTTCGGTATACACAGCCTGAATGGACTTCCACTTCTAGAAGTGGCGGAGGAAGAGGATAGAAAACAAGTGTGAGAACTACAACCGCACGAAGGGGCTCCCGTTTCTTCGAAGTGAGAAGAGCGTTATGTACGCTACGCTTCGCGGAGCATAATTTTTCATATCAAGGTTCCTCTCTCGTCACTTCTCGCGAGAAACTTGCTTTATCGATATAAACATTACAAGCTCGATAACCTGTACTTCGTGGTGCCAACAACACGCACTATGTTGTACGCACTGAACGTGAAGCCAATGGCATGTAAAGAGAAATGTAAGGTGTAAGCAGTAAACAAATCAACATTCTGTTTATTTGCTACTGTTATTTATGTTATTGTTCTAATTTCTAGCGTCGTTTCGCTTACTGGCTTACATTTTTATATGCCACAGGTGTTTAACACACTGAAAATGTTTGCGTGATTATTTAAAGATTAAGCTTCAAATCTTCGATGCCCGTTTCCACCAATGTAGATTAACTTCAATCTCGGTTTAACTTGTCCTCCAGTTTCTCTAATTCTGGTTCCATTAATGTAAGATTAACTTTAATCTCGGTCTAATTTACTTTTTTATCATTTTCTCATCTTTAAATTTAGATAAATCGAAAAATCTTTGCTCCTTTCTACCAATAGATAACTTCAATCTTTAGTTTGCTTTTATCTTCCCCTAATTTCAAGAATTCCAATTCTAAAAATTAGAAAGGGATAAAACGTAGATTAAAGTTAATCTACATTGGTAGAAATAAACAACATTGGCGAAACCGGAGTGTTAGAACCAGAAAAAGACACGGAATAATAATTTAAACCGAGATTAAAGTCAAAAAATTGGTGGAAACAGGTATAAGTTTTACTGCAACGGTAGGCATTGGAGTATGTAAATACCGCTAAGCTCCCAAAAAGAAAAAGAAAAAGAAAGAAAAAAAGAGAAATGTGCGTAGTCTCGCGTATGCCCTTATCCCGGATCGCGAAGAAAAAGATTCCAGATTCTAGCCGGGTTCTAGATTCCGCGGTGACGCGCCGCGCATAGACATTCGCGCCTTTCCAAGGAGTCGCGTCGAAGAAGAGGCGAAGGAGGCAAAGTATCGCGATCCATCCGAAAGAGAGAAAGAGAGAGAAAGACGGAAAAAGATCTCCGGGTCTCTGCGCCGCCGCCGTCGCCGTTCGCGCCGCGGCACCATGGCGCCCGCAGGGCGCCGTCGCCGTCGCGCACTTCCCCGCTGATGACAACGACGACGACGCCAGGACCGTACCCGACAATCTCGGCATGCGCAAATTCTTTCGACGGCTCGTCAACTTGTCTGCACCTTCGAAAAATAAGGGCTGGTCGAAGGGATGGTCAAGCTCCTTAAACAGGTTCTATTAGACAGATAATCTTCAGGAAAATAAACCTTAGGTATTTCGACCTTCGAAAATATCCAGCAAAAATAATCGCTTTGGCATGGCTGTCATATATATTACACGGTCATCTCTGATTATTGTGCATGTTACCTGAGATACATTTGAATACCTTGATATGATTTAGGAAAAAGGCAATTGTTGTCCCTTTTCGTATTTCTGCTCGTATCTTATAATCTAGATTGAACTTACTTTTTATCATTTTACTAGTTCTAACATTAGAAAAAAGGTAAAGTAAAATAGATTAAAAAAAAATTATATCAAGTTTAAAGTTAATCTACGTTGGTACAAGTGGACAGAAGTGCTTACGTTTCTCTAATCTTTAGTTCTAAAGAAGTAGAACAAGATGAAGGGTAAATTGAACCGAGATTAAAGTTAATCTACATTAAAAATGGACATTAATTTCATTAAAAAATAGTGCAATATTGGCACCGATTTTTATGGTAACGTGTCGATTTAATATATGTCACTTTCGCACATTTAAAGAAAAAAATGATCGCAATTACCATAATTTAACTATAATTTATAATCATATTTTCAGTGCCAACAATATATTCTTTGTACAACTATAAATATAAATATTATTACTAACGTTATAACAGCAATAATTAAAAAAAGTGGAGCTTATAACCATAATTATTTTACCGCAATTGTACACGCAATTGTAGTCCGTGCAAAAATACCAAACATTTTTCTCTCACCATCAGTATAACAATCTCATATATAGAGTGACTCACGAAACTATGATCTAATGATACAACAATTATCTACGACTCTAACTGATTCGAAGAAGGCCATCTTTTAATACTATTAAGATATAAACTTACTACTAATAATAAACTTTTAAAAAATATGATCTTGTTCTACAAATATCTTCATTCATTAATTTTTAAAGGAAACTTGTAATGTACGATTTTATTAGTTTTGCAATTTTATATATATATATATAGCTATCTGTCTACATATATATATATATATATA
>NW_017299871.1:1113216-1115565 GCF_001594075.2 Trachymyrmex cornetzi | reverse complement strand
TTTTATCTCTGAAATTCTATAATATGCGTGACGTAAAGTATAGTATGTTAGCGTGCTAACATTGTTGTAAGCGCGTTCTGAATACGGGCCATACTTTTTACGACAAAATCGATTTTGAGTTGAAACCATTTAAAATCATTCCGCATCGTAGCATTCGCAACGCGCGAAGAATCGCGTAATCCGACTTAATACCAAAGACCTCTCGTCACTTGGTCACTGCGTCTCTCGATTCTGTTTATCGCGCCGCACGATCAGATAAACTCTCGACAGCGAGAGGCGAAGAGGTTCCTTAGCACAGACCTGAGGCCCGATCCCCCCCTGATAACATCGTCCCGCTCTCTCACGCGGCGTCTCTCGTCGCTCTCCGTCGGCGATGCCGACGACGCACGAGGCGTCGTCCCACCACCGGCGACGCGCCCCCACCGATTCGCGGCGAAGACGGCCGAGGCGAGTCGGCCTGCGCCTTGCGGCTTGACGCGAGCACTCTACGTCACAGTGAAGTATGTGCTCCCGAGTGTAGAAAATGGCTGCGCTCTCCGCTAACTCGGGCGGATGTAAATATGGTCTGTGGCTCGGCCTGGGAGTGCTCGCCGCGAGATACCTCGGCGGTGAGTACAACCGCCTTTTACGTGATATACGCTATGCTCGTTCCGCGTCGTAACATGCGTGGCGTACGTTTGCGTGCATGCATGCGTGCGTACGTGAATATTCTGTGTCCGTGTGTGCACGCGAGATGCTGCCTGCTCAGCCTGCTGCCGAGTGCCGACGGGCAGCGGAGAAGGCGAAGCGAAAACGCGAGGTTCGCGTCCCGTCGCTGCCGGGCCCAGCCGGGCCGCGCGCGAGAGAGAATCGATCGGATGCGGACTGGACGCGCGAAACGATCGCCCTGGTCCCCGCGCCGTTCGCCTTCTGCCTTCTGCCGCACAGATGTTTCAACCCGATCGCCGTTCTCTTCTCTCTTTCTTCGCCTTTTCCTCGGTTCGCTCCTCCGCGCCCGCCGTCTCGCGATCCGCGCGTTTGTTCGCACATTCGCGTCTCCGTCGACCCCCGTCTCTCTCCCTTCTGGGCTCCTGTTGTTTTTGTGCTCTGAAATTCTTAATAACGATAATAACGATCACATTGTCGCGCAGCTTTTTTATTTTACCGTGTATAAAACTGCGACAGTGTAATGATATCTTTGCTGTCATTCATGTCCTACCAATGTAGATTAATTTTAATCTTGGCTCAGTTTCTCTTCATCTTTTCTATTTCTTAGAACTAGAAAGGGATAAGGTCGTAGCGTTTTTCACTGACAGAACTCAGGGCATATTAAAGTTGTTGTACATTAACCTAATCTGATTGTAAAAGTGAGAGATCTCGATTAATAAAATACTCAATGTATATTTCATCAAATACCACAATAAAATGTATTAAGAATTTCGTGGTTTAATTCGTTTCTATATTTTTAGTAAACGTATATCTTTATGTCGATTTGTGTACAACGGCTTTAAAGTGCACTGAAGGCGCATCAGCTCTGCCACTGAAAAACGCTATTAGTTGAGTCGAAATTAAAATTAATCTACATTGGTAGAAATGAATATAATAAGGCTCTACCGATGTAAGATTAACTTTAATACCTTTAACTTACTGTTTTTCTAATTCTAAGAATTAAGAGAAAAAGAAAAACAGTTCGTAATTCTTAGAATTATAAAAAAGATTAAGGATTAATTGGCCCGAAATTAAAGTTAATCTTACATTGGCAGAATCATGGGCCTAAGAGTTACAAAACCTGGCCGAACCGACGACCGAGAAACGCCACAAGACCAAAGTACATCACATCATCGTGAAGGATCGTTCGACGCGCCCTCGAATCCCTCGATTGTATCGCACTCTTTTTAGTACCTTCGAGGAAACACCCCTAGATACGGGGAAACGCCGTCGACGCGACGGCGATCGACAATACCTTCGTGTGACACTTCTTAGTTCCGCGACCCTCGTAACTCCGTGCATCGCGTACTTTTCTCCGTTTTATCGTCATTATTTATTTCAAGCATTCGTATGTCTCAAATTACAAAGCACTTCCGGCTGTTTTGTGACAGTAACAGGTCTGCTTGCACTTTTTGCACTCAGCATCTTCGCTTTCTCTCTCCTCAACGTCTTAATATATATTTATCTCATTTTAATTGCAAATATTTCTAGGAATTTCAAGCGAACAGACCTAATTGCATTTTCTTTTTTTTTATAGCGCTCAGTAGTGTTATTAATTTTTTTCCTTCGCAATTAAATCGAACGTTCTCCCACTGATACGTTTTCTCGGGTGGAATTTCTGCGTCGTTCAACATAGCACGCGGCCGTACTTTTTTACGTCTG
>NW_017299871.1:1097675-1113007 GCF_001594075.2 Trachymyrmex cornetzi | reverse complement strand
GCGCGATTCTGTATCGGCGGGGGATGACGCCGTCGCGGCGACGACGACACCAGACTTTAACCCTTTGAAACGCAATGCGACCGTATGACCGTTGCCTTTTTTAATACCTTCTTTTCTTAATCTGCGCAGCGACCACACTTGACGTTTATGACGAAAGGAAAGTTAAATCATTCGCTTCAGACAGGACCTTGTTATGGAAATGATGTTGAAAGTCACTTTCCTCAGTATATGTTGTCATTTTCGACATACATTTGTGATATGAAGAGCACATACAGTTAAAGGTTTCCCAGAATTTGTTTATATATCGGGAACACATTTCAAACTTCTCGTTCATTGAGAATAGGTCGAAAAATATTCACAGGTAAATGTTATATGTGACGGTTCCTTCGATATTTATTGATTGTAAAAAAAACTTGTAATGACTAGATATATATTTTTGTGAAATATATCTCATTAATTATAAAAAAAAATAGATAATTTATTTGCTAAATAAATTTTATATAAAATTGTAATTCGCTGTATTTAAATAAGAATTTATTTTAGCGAAATATATCCTACAAATAAATTTTTTTAATCTCTTTCTTAGTACGAATATTACGACTGTGAATTATTTGAGAAATATTATTGCTATTATTGTGATGATTATGATATTATTGTAGTTATTTGCCAAACATTAATAGTCTCAATCGTCTCAAACTACGAAATATTATCTCCAAGTTGTTTTGAAACGGTATGCTTCTTTTTCTAACGTTCTTAAACCCGTTCTACCTGTTAGATTAACTTCAATCTCGATTCAATGTACTATTCTAAAAATTAGTAAACTTTAAATTAAATCACGATTAAAGTTAATCTTATATTGGTTGAAGTGGACCTTAAGCTCTAATCAGACTAGAGATTGAGATTGGGTGAAATTTAACCGATCAAAAGAAAAAAACAATCTCAAGTTTAATGAAATTTATTTTGATTGATTAAATTCCAATTCAATCTCAATCCCTAGTTTGATCACGATTTTAGACTGGAATTGATTTGGTAACAATAACTATCACAATAGTCGACTTTAGTAGATAAATATAAAATTGTGTACGTATAATCAGAAAATATTTATATATGATTCCAAAAGTCGATTAATTTCGTCAGAAGTTTAAAAAATTTCTACGATGTTGCTGTTTTTCGAATAATCAACAGTTACAACGCATTAATATTGAAACGAGAAGCACGCGTCCTAAATATATCCTGATACATGTCTCGATATATGTAATCAGATTCATTCATGCGTTAAGAGTGACTGTGATGAAACTCCGGTTAACTTAATCGGTGATCAACTAGCACAATTGCAAAATTTATAATTATATATAATTCCTCGTCCCTAATCGAATCCTTTTCATCGAATATAAAACAATAGAAGATAATATCTCACTTATTTTTTCCACTTTAACAAATAGAGTATAAGCTTGATAAGTTAATTGAAGTTTGATCGGAGTAAGCCACTTATGATTCCATTACATTAGAAAAAAATTATTGCAAGGCCGATAATAGAATAATACAGCGATGAATGTATTCTGCAATATTACTGTCATTACTGAAGCTAGTATTTTTTGGGCTTTTCAAAAAAACACCGAATTTAAAACAAAATAGTAAACACTCAATTATTGCTCCAATCTCTCGCAGTCATTGACGTCTAATTACAGTTATATTTATGTCCTTTTCTACCAATGTAGTTTAATTTTAATCTTCCAATTAACTCTTCGTCTTTTTTCTACACTGAGAAAAATGTCCAATATTGGATTAATTAGAATTCTAATTAAAAATGAACGAATCGCAAAATTTTCTGGTTCGTCCATTTTCAACCATCAGATATTTTTCTCAGTGTAGTTCTAAGAACTAGAAAAAAGATGAAGAATGAGTTGAACCGAGGTTAAAGTTAATCTAGATTGGTAGAAACGGACATTAATAATCGCAGCAACGCAATCGAGCACTTTCAGCGCTAAATGCGGCGCGAAGATGCCGGGACGGCATTTGTCTGTCCGTAGGAAATGGAGAGATTGTTTATGTTGCCTCAGCGAGCGCGTGCATAGGGCTCGAAATACATCAAAGGATTGTAAACGTCGTTTCAGCGAGACATGACACTCGTCCCTTTCCTTTTCCCTTGCCGGAGTCTGCAGTAATTTTGCACTGAAAACGCGGGTCTGTTCCAATCTGCTCTGCCTTTCTCCTCTCGCGCTGCTCTCTCTCTCTCTCTCTCTCTCTCTCTCTCTCTCTCTCTCTCTCTCTCTCTCTCTCTCTCTACGTCGCGTATGACGTACGACGTACGCGATTTTTTTCCGCGAGACCCCGCAAGGACATCGCGCGTGTACATCGTGCGTACGTGATGAATAAGGCGAATAAAAGGCGGCCTTTCTCAATGCAAGCGCGCAAGCCGTATCCGGGATATAAAAATACGCTGTTTCGTAACATGTGACTTCTCGCTCGCAATGCAACGAACTCTTTTTCCAAATACGATTCCGGAAACGTATCGGCCGTTGTCAGATAGAGATTTGTAACCCCAGGATTTAAGAGAATATATATATAATCTGTCGAAATATGTAAAAAAAAAAAATATGATAAAGAAGCAAGGAAAAAACGCGCGTACGCACGCTCGATCTGAATAACAAAGTAGTAGTTCTCGGTGAAAAGAATGATTAATGAGATCCCCGATAATTTAAGTCTGAAATAAAAAGCCCCACGTTCGGTGGGTCCAGAGTTCGAGGCTGTAGACGCGCGAAAATATTTTTATGCGCGGCAATGAAAAAGGCAAATTGATGTATAGACAGTAGGTATTTATGAGTCGTTCCGGTAAACGGATTATTTAAAAGGCTTACTGAGGTTTAACGGGCTTCGTTTTTTCTAATCGTTTTTTTTTCTAATGTGTAGTTTTCAACTGGGTACTACCTGCGAAATTGGTCACATATATCCACTGTATTCAAATATATACACTGAGAAAAATAGTCTGAATTAAATAGTAATTCTGACGGAAAATGGACGAATCAAAATTTTCTGATAAAATCTATTAGAATTCTAGTTGCAATAACTCTGATTAATATAGTTATTCTGGTGAAAAAATAAGAATTCTGGTAAATTTTACCAAAAATATTGTATCATCGAATCCTGATTATTTCAACTAGAATTCTAATAAATTTAACGTGAGAGAGAGAGAGAGAGAGAGAGAGAGAGAGAGAGAGAGAGAGAGAGAGACAGAATTCTGATTCGTTCAATCTCAACAATTTGAAGTGAGAAATTTTTTTCTGTGTATTTATCTTGTTTTGAGTGCAAAATTTTTTAGGATTTCAAGTTTTCAAGTAACAAATTTAATCTACGTTGCTAGAAATGGATATTAGAAACAAGCAAATAGCTATTTAAACTTAAGCCAATTTCAATGGTTTCGTTCAATAATTGTTGTATAATTCTTTAATATGATTAATTTATACACTTAAATCCAATGAGAAACTAACATTGAAAAAAAATGTTTGGTTGAAACCGGACAAACCAGAAAATTCTGATTGATATAATCAGAATTTTCTGGTTTGTCCATTTTCAACCAAACATTTTTTCAACGAAGGACAACATCAATCATTAAAAGATTTCACGACAGTTGCAAAGTCACTTTATTTGAACGTAGCTAATAACTAATTATAGTAATTATAGAAGATTGTAGCGAAAATTGAAGCTCGCTGGAAGTTTTCGATCGACAATCATGGATGCTGTGACTCGCGCCGGAGATGATCACGTCTCTCTCGCATCGACTGGGAATTTCCACCTCGCAATCACGCCGCACGTTTGCGGAGTAGAATTACATACGCGCTGATTGTCCTTCCACGAAAATTATGATCGCGGAGTATCACGATTACGCGCGCAAATCCGTGAGTTCCCACTGCTTTTCTCGACGATATTATTTGCAGCGCGACGCGGGTATTAAGTTTCCTATGCACGCTTCCAGCGCGAATGCCATTACGTTGCGATAACGTGCCGCCTCCGAAATGTCGCCCTTTTCGATATCAATTACCATACCACACTGATATCCATTTTTACAAATGCAGATTAACTTTAATCTCGGTTTAACTTACTCTTCTTAGAATTAGAAAAAGATAGAATTTAATCACACACACACACACAGAGAGAATTTTTTCTTAGAGTTTACCATAAAAATATGGTAGTCGTGAGACAAGACTGTATTTCGAAGAACTTTAATGTAAATCTCTCTCATTCATTAATAAAACTACAATAAAGTATAAAATAAGTTTGATTAATTTTACTGAAGTGCATGGTAAAAATCTTTAAAATATTGCATTGTATCACAACTATCATATTTTCAGGGTAAATTTTAAAAGAAAATTCTCTCCGTATAGATTAAAATTAATCTACATTGGTATGAAACGGGTATGAGAAAAATTTCTGGTTGAAAATGAACGAACCAGAAAATTGTAATCATACCAATTAGAATTCTCATAAGTAGAATTATAATAGATTCTGGTGTCCGTTTTCGAATTCCAATTAATAATCAAACTTTTATCAGTGCAGAGTTTGCTGCTTCGATGAGATCACTCGTTTCAGCCGGTGAGCGAATAATTAAAGTTAAAAGTCACATCGCGATAATAAATCATATGAGATAAATATTATGGAATTATAAAGATACGATAAAATCAAAGATCAAAGAGCTTTTTCTTTATTAACAAATAAAATCATTTTACTGATGATACATTGGAGAGGAGTTTGGTTGCACTGATTGAAATTCTGAAATTGGACAAGCAAGAATTTTCTGGTTGAATTAATTATAATTAAAAGATAATCACTTTTGATTGATACGATTAATCTTTTGGTTCATTCATTCTCAACCAGAAATTTTTCTCAGTGTACTTTAACACCTCTGTTCCGGTGGAAACACAGATCTCTCTATAATAGCTTTTATTGACTTTTAAATTGATAAAGCGATAACAGAAGGAGATAACAGAATGATTTCCTCACTCGACATGGAATCAATGCCCTCTCGTAATACAAAACCAAAATCAACTCTCACAAAGTTAACCCACGTTCAATATTTACCGAACTGTTTTTTCCACTTACTTAAATTGGTAACCAATTTCGTTTATCATCTCCGATAAGTTGCAATCACCTTAATGCCTGTCTTTACCAACATTCGTCCCCTTATCGGTTATTCTTCAGGGAATGTGCGTGACAAATATTCCCTTCCGCACCTCTTCCAATTCGATTACCTTTGACGTCATTCTATTATAGCTCGGAATGTTATGACATTACGATCAACGTTATTAAAAAAAAAAAAAAATGTCTTAGTTTCGAAATAGCTGCGCCGCGTTTCTAGAGTGGCCGGCGAACTTGGCGATTCGGCGCGACTCATAGACGCGCGGGGCTATCGCTGATACTGCTCTTTGCCACGCTGATAAAGTCCGCAACTAGCTGGCACGTCGCGCGTCGCCTCGCGCGATTCATTGAAACCTTCGTGCGATTACGGGTGCCGATTGCGTCGCGAAAGCCGCACGAAAGCAGATATGCGCGTTACCGCCTCTCGGCCGATCGCGCTAGTTCGTAACACACACTCGCGCGCGTGTTTACGAGTTTTCTAAACAGCTCATTATGGCTTTTCTCGCCGGTGGTGGTCGAACTGATAAGCATTCGTTCGGGGACCCGATTGTTGAGTCCGTATCAAACTACGCATTGGAGATTGAGAATTATGAACTAAAGATTAGAATTTAATTAATCAGATGGTCTTCATTTTCATCCGTTATTTTGTTCCAATTAAATGAATTCTGATCTGCAATTTGTAATCCTCAATCTCAAAAGGTTGAGAACCTTTGAGGCCTACAAATTGCAGAATTTATTTAATCCGATGGAAATGGATCAAAATTAAGGACCATCGATTGATCGCCCACGTTGCACTACGCATTGAAGATGTGAATTGGATTCCGATTGCGAATCGCTTGAATCATTGACTAGCCAATTAAAATGAAGTAGCCAAGGATCCAAATTGTCAATCACAGAATAGGTGATTCTCTATTTTACGATCCGTGACACGCAATCCGGATCCGGTTCATCTCCGCAATGCGTAGTGTGACGAACTTAAAGCCCGCATTAGATTACGTATTGAAGATTATAGTTCAACCAATCAGAACAAAACGGATTAACTCATCCGGCAATGTGGGACTTTGAAAAGGCACAGATTTTTTTATTGTGAAGTCTACTAAATTTAAATCTGTAAAAAATAAATAAAATACATTCCGAGAGAGACTTCTATGATAATAAAAACATTGTTAAAATTTTCACAGTAATTTTTCAAATTTTTATACAATCCAGAATATATAAATCTACACTAAAATTTAAAGACCAAGGTTGCTGACGGAAGGTGCAAAATTACATGTTACTGACGAAGGATTTTAAGATTGATTGGTCAAATTATAGTCGTCAGTTTGTGGTTTTGAAACTTTAATGCATCGGTCTTTAAGTCTCCTTATAGTCCTCTAATTTTATAAATGCACTAAAAAAAGAATCTGATTACATTAATTAGATTGCTAGTGGAAATCAGGACTTTTTGGTTAAATTCTAGTCGAAATAATCATGTTCAATTATAATGACCAGAATTCTGGTTGATATGATCGGAATTAATTTTCAATCAGAATTTTGTTCAGTGTGCTTATTTTTAAAAATTAATAGAGTACAATGATCAAAATAAGCAACAAATATAGTAGAGTTTTTTTTTTCAAATTGTATATAAAGAAAACAAGTTCAACTAGAAATGTTGTATATAAAAAAAACAAGTTTAACTAGAAACAGTTATAGGTATAAATATAACTTTTATTGAACAGATTTCTTTAGAAATCCATCATACTAAAGGCTATGTAGAGCTTCTGGAGTTCTAAATCCGCCACTGTCTCCATCTGGATAAGGCCGAGATCGATATCACGGTATAAGTATCACTTAAGCGATTTTCCTAGATCTCGCGTGTTCCCATATACTGCGACATTAATCACCAGCCATGACAGCGATAGTATCCGTGTGACGATTCGTACGCGTTGACAGAACGTTGTTGATATGGAAAAATACTTTCAGCGAAGCTATTTACGTTTCGCTTCCAGATATGTAAGGATAAGCGAATCGTGACCGTCGAGAGTTCGTTGCTTTCACGTTTATACCTTTTGTTTATGCTTATTCCTATTAAAAGGCACGGTCACGGTTCCTGAAAGTTAGCAGGTCGAATTCCGCTAAGTCAGACTGAGATTATCATGTAATTCGACCCAACATAGATTTCTTAGAAGGATTTTAGATCTAAAGAGAAAAGGTATTTAATAGATTATTACTGTCTCGGTTTCACGTTTCGCTTTATCCAAATCCTTGGCATTGCTTTCAACGTCAGATTCATTGACCAATTCAAAATTAAATTATTCGAGATTTATGCTAAAATTAACTCTGCTGGTTCAAATTTACTATACCGTCATATCAATTTAAATCAATATGATTAAAAAGGTCTGAAAAGTAAAAAAAAGTAAACAATTTTTACAGAAAAAAGATCCTAGATTAACAGACAAAGTCTGGTAATGAAATACCAGAGAAAAATTTTGAAATAAATTAAGTACCAGTAAAATAAAAACAGTTTTTAAATAAATAAAATACTAAGTAAGAACATAAATTATATTTTGGATCAAATAGAGTCGGACAGATCAATAGGGTTAAAAGATTCTGGCGACACCCCTTGGCGAGAGAAGGGAAGAAGAGAAAGTGTGCGCGGTGGAACGAACGCAGAACGCGCGCGAAGAATCGAATCCGTCATCCAGATATTCGTGGGTTATAAATAGAGCGGTCACCGTAAAATAGACACGCGAGAGAGTAATTCCGCGGCGGTAGATAAGCGCAGCCTCCACGCGCGCCAGGCTTTCTTCCTCTTTCTCCTTTTGCGTCCCGCGACGGTTGTCTCGCCGCGCTTGCATACTTGTTAGAAACGTGACACCGTATGTTTGCATCGAATTCGCCGTTATCGGCCACCGTAACGGAGGCGGATGCCTCGTGGCGAACTCCTCCGGTTTCGTGGTCTGTCAGATTCATTTCGGAGTCATTTCTAATTCTGGATGCTTCACGTCACTGCAAATCATAATTGAGATTTGATAAACAGACTTTTGAATTTTAAGCGATTAAGAATTGATGAACGACATAGTAGAAATATTTTCAATGAGAATTACCGATCTGACAAGAAATATTTTTTTTTTATAACAGAAAGATTCAGACACTGAAAAAAAATGATATGATATCAATAATGTTATTTTAATTGAAAATAATCTTGTTAATTCGATAACAGGATTAACGAAACGAAATTTTATTAAAACAAGAATATGACATTATTAGTGTTATTAAATTAATAAAATTATTTTCAATTAAAATAATAAATACTTTTAACACAACACCATTTTTTTCAGTATAAGTACTAATTATATTCTTTATGTTTACATCTTAAATTTCGATGCGTTTCAGTGGTACAAGCACTTACCACTATACGTGCAACTGTTTTCTATAATATACTGATTACAGAACCTAATTCATTCCAGATTTGTACTCTATTTTTATTTGTTATCGTATCATTTTCTTTTACTGATGACCCATTAACACTATAATCCGTTAACATATATTTCATCATATTTGTGTGTTAATCGCGCTTTTATACGTGCGCAAAATTTAATAGCGAGAATTATCGGTCCCCGATGGTTTACATCAATTTACATGCAGAGACGCTTATGAAAGATATCCCCGATTTCCGAGTCGGGACGCACCTACCACTCCTTTCTCTTTGTGGTGGTGCACGCCTCTCCGTGGGACGCGACGACGGTCGTTCGCCTACACGACACATCTCATGACTTGTCAAACAGCCTCTCGAATTCGCTCGACTCCACGTCTAGTTTCGCCTCTCTTTATATCAATTATCACTAAGTTATTTAGCATCTCGCGCAACACATCGTTCACTTGATTTCATATCATTTCATATAGCAACGCATCTCCTACTTTGCCACTCTTTGGCTCGCTTATAAACATGTATTAATCTCAGAGGAATCATATGATTTAAAAATAAAATGTTTGAATGACTGGACACGATTAATATTAGAATCTTGCATGTTTTTTCTAAGTATACGCTTGATTCATTCATACTCAGTGCCTAATAATACTATCGACGTTTCTTGTTGCAGTGTTGGGCGGTTTTTGCTATTGCGACGGACATTGCCCGGACGGCAGGCAAAATGGGACTTGCGACTTACGACCTGGAGGCCAGTGTTTCAGCGCTGTGGAAGAAGTGTGGGACCCCGAGCAGGGAGAGTACGTTCCCGAGTGGTCGTTTGGTTGCTTGCCGCCCGCCGAGGGAGGTTTCATGCAATGCAAGGGAAATCAAGTTCCTCACTTACGAGAGAAGAGCATAAAGTGCTGTAACCACACGAATTTATGCAACAAAGAACATTTTCCCGATATAACTTACAAGTCTCGTTCTACCGTGGATACCAATCCTATAGTCGTGTCATCGGGAATGCCGCTAATCATCCTAATAGTAACATTGTCAGCAATTTTCGTCATTGCCTCGATAGCGATAGGAATCGTGTATCTTAAATGCCGGAAGAAAGAACGAGATCCATGCCTAGTGCCATCACAGGGAACTCTCAAGGACTTCATAG
The DNA here is from genome assembly GCF_001594075.2 of Trachymyrmex cornetzi. NCBI lineage: Eukaryota > Metazoa > Arthropoda > Insecta > Hymenoptera > Formicidae > Trachymyrmex > Trachymyrmex cornetzi. Next base: position 1,103,315 of record NW_017299871.1, on the reverse strand, counting down.
ATCAGAGCAGTGGATCAGGTTCGGGATTACCACTCTTAGTACAACAGACGATTGCGAAACAATTAGCCATGTCGCAGTGCGTGGGAAAGGGACGTTACGGCGAGGTATGGTTAGCTAGATGGCGAGGTGGTGAAAAAGTAGCGGTGAAGGTCTTCTTCACGTTAGAGGAGGCGTCTTGGTTCCGAGAAACGGAAATCTATCAAACTGTCCTTATGCGACATGATAATATCCTCGGCTTCATTGCTGCCGATATTAAAGGAACTGGCTCTTGGACTCAGATGTTGCTGATTACGGATTATCACGAAAGAGGTTCATTGCACGATTACCTGCAAACAACTGCACTAGATCATCAAGCCTTACTGGCAATCTGTTCGTCGATCGCGTCTGGTATCGCACATTTGCACACGGAAATCTTTGGCACGCAAGGGAAACCCGCAATAGCTCACAGAGATATTAAGAGCAGAAACATTTTAGTTAAGAGAAACGGAGAATGTGCCATAGCTGACTTTGGGTTGGCGGTTCGCTACATTAGGTACGTAGGGATTTAAGAGATATATCTTTTGTTGTTAGTATTTTTTTTTAGAATGCAAACTGAGAACGAGAAATTTATCTTTTTTTAGCGAGAGCGGAGAGATTGACATCGCGCCAAATACTCGAGTGGGTACTCGACGTTACATGGCACCAGAAGTGTTGGACGAGACTTTGAATACATCGTCCTTTGATGCGTTCAAAATGGCAGATATGTATTCTGTTGGTCTTGTATTTTGGGAAGCTTGTAGGAGATGTGTCACAGGTGGTAAGAATACTATGGCGGAGCCTTACGCTTTGCCTTATCACGATGTCGTACCAAACGATCCAGATTTTGAGGATATGCGCCTGGTAGTTTGCGTGAAACGATTGCGTCCAGTTATTCCAACGAGATGGGATAACGATTCGGTAAGAAAAACACTTCTCTGAAAAAAGTAAATTTTTTATTTAATTGTCCCAGGTTTTACGGATCGAATAATGAATACCTCTTTTTCTTACAGATCCTCTATGCGTTAAGCAAAATGATGTCGGAATGTTGGCATCCAAATCCACCAGTTCGCTTAACTGCTCTTCGCGTTAAAAAGACATTGTCGAAACTACACATTGATAACGTCAGCATCAAAATCGTGTAGTGCTTGATGTGACTATGAAAAACTGACTCTTCTAGTTAAACAAACAACTTCCTACTCCTGTAAATATGCCCTTAGTGACAATAGAATTGTTGACAGACTGCAGCCTGAAGACTGACGATTAAAGTTTATAAATGTAAGATACAGAGAAAGAAAGAGAGTATGAATGAGCAAGGAATGAATGACCTGACCGATTGTAGAAGATGTGATTGAAATGTATATATTATGTACATATATATATAGAAAGATATCCGTATATAATCCAATTTCTTCATTAAAAAAAAAAATAATTTTCACGCTGAAAATATAAATCTTCAAAGAAAAAAATTAACGCGAAAAATTTAAAATTCTTGTGATAATTTTCTTTTATATTTATATCAGGGTTGCCACAGATCTGAAAAATCGGGAAAAGTCAGGGAAATTGAAATTAGTCGTGGAAAATTGGGAAAAGTCAGGGGAAAATGTAAAAAATCTCCGCTCGTAAACACGTAGAGAAAAAATAAAAACATTTTCATTATATATCCCGAGCGGTTGCAATCGATTGAGCACACTTAGAATTTGATCGATTCAGCCCTTATTGAGATCCGATAATCTCGATTTGCTGCAACTCGCCGGCTCGTGTAAAGTAGCCACGATAGTGTCGCTGCGCGTAGCTTAGCGCCGAGGCATTACCAGTGTCTTCAGATAAACATAAGCAAGATTTCCTACAACTCTTTAAATGTGTTAAAATTTACATATCTTACATTGAAAAGTTTTCCATTCTCATCTGGAAAACCTGGAAAACTCAAGGAATTTTAAAATTTATTTTCTGTGGCAACTCTGCTTTTATATTTATATGAAACTTATCAAAGTTAATGAGACGATTTCGATACATTTCGTCATGTTAAAGCTTGTTGAATACGTAATATTATATCTTTTATTAAAATAGCGAAGGCTAATAAAAGCTAGAATAGTCATATAATTTACACTATATTTGGCCATAAGTGTATGATGTAAAACGAATTCAGCGTGTGAAAGTATATCAAATATTCGATATGTCACAATACAAATTTTCCACATAAGATACGTTTCGCGTCTACGTCGCGTTACTCTTTTTTGTGTTCGGAATTTGAAAGTGTGTGTAATGTGCCTAACGAGATCTTATAAGCTAAGGTAATACTACTTTGCGGCTTATGTCACACGTGCCGAGAGAGATTTTTCATTCAAGTACCTCAAAATATATTTATTATTGAAGCTTAGCTTCGAAATATACGCGTTGCGCATATGAAATTTGCGTGGAACAAAAATTCGCGCATTGTAACAAATAATCATAGCTTAATTTATGTACGATTACAATTTCGATTATAATCGATTATAATTATTGCGCGCAATCTTGTGAACTAATTAAATATTGAGAATAACATTTTTATAATATATGACACAAAAGAGTTACGTATTAATCAACAACTGCAAATTATTATGCGCAAGCTTATATTATCATTTGTAAAATTTGTAATTTATACTTCTAACTTGTACAAATAGAATACATTAATTATTCGAAATACTATTTTAGGTATATATATATATATGTGATCGATTGTCGATCATCCCAAAATGTTTTCATTACGCTGCCGATGTACTCTTCGAATTTTTATGCTTTTGTACAGTGAAAATAACTAGAAAAGAGGAAATTGTGAAAAAGTTAACAATTACATAGTGCAATAACAGTATATAATGATATAATGTTATTTTAGAAGGCAATATGTAATCCCGCATATCCCTTCAAACTTGTGTAGCATTTACTACGTAACGAGCAAAATCGTTAATAATTAATCAAATTAATTAATCCTTTTATGTAAATTAAAGATTGTAAAAATATGTTTTCTCTCTCTTCCTTTTTTTATTTTCAAAAGTTTTTTCTTATCAAGTTGATCACGAGATTGTTATATATGAAATTCCTGTATGTAATTAAACAGAAAGAAAATTGTAGATGATTGTTAGTTAATTGAACAATGAAATTTATATTTCTAAAAATTAAATATTCATTTTTCTCTATCCTTTTTCGTTAAGAAAAATATATAGTCTTTATTTTCTTCATATGTTTAAGTTTACTTTTTTTACTTTTATATTTTACATGTTAAATGTCGTTGTATTTAATTAAAAGTATATTATATAATTATTTTTGAAAAGATTACAAATATAGGAAACAAAAATGCAAAGAGATCAATTTTTATTGTAATTTCGTCCTTTATCATTTTCACTTTGAAAGAATGAAAAGTAACAATAACTAATTTCTTATATTTCTATAAGTTTTCTCAAAACAGCTAAGCTTTTCAGACTAGACTATTAAATTCAGCAGATTGTTTAAATGTTGTTCCCATAGAAAGAATGTTATCTAGCAGACATAGCTTTCCTTTAAATATACAATATTCAGAGAGATTAAAATGTAATATGCAGACAAGAGATTAAAAAAGGCTGTATTTATCAATGTATTGTGAGGCGATAATCGATTATAATATCTGAGACAATCAGAATTAATTTTTTTAAATTATCAATTATTGTAAGTAGTTTTAAAAGGGATTTTTCATTAATGCAATTTCTAACAAAATTGTGTTAATAAAAAATCGTAATTAATAATAAAATTAATCGTAAATAATTATGGATTAGTACATGTTTTTCTTCCGCTATTCCAGTCCGATCTGTTCTTCAACTGCTATGCTCCATCGGTAACATTGGATCTTTAAAAGCGCCATACTCCATAATTAGGTCTGATCGCGTTGTTTGCACTTTTTGCACTCAGCATCTTCGCTTTCTCTCTTTGCAACGCCTAAACATATATCTATCTCATTTGAAGTACAAAAATATTTGAAGATTTCAAGCAACACGAACAGACCCGTGATGTCGAATTAGGTTAGATTAAGTTGGCTCCTTGTAAAATTTAAGTTGGCAGCAGTGACTCCAGTACAGGAAGAGACGCCAACCGCGACGTTCTCCTCGCGTCGCCGCACACTTCCGTCTCGCCATCTTTTACCTCGGGAAATCGTGTGCCGTTTCGCGTCCTGTTCTATCGCGTAGTTTTACAGACTGCTGACTTGGTGAGTACCAAAACAATTTATCTCATCTTGCCGGAATCGCCGCGGTCGCGTGCGATCGAGTAAATAACGGACATCAACTGGAATACGTTTGAACGATTCGACATAACGTCACATCGAGCTCGATGTGGCGTTCCACTCGGTGCCGTTTAGCCGGTCTGCCGAGTCTCCTAATCTCTTAATATAGTTTCTCAAACGATTAAGTTGCCGGCATTCAGACGCGATCTGTCGGAAACATTTGCCGCGGAATATGCGTTCGTTGGCGATCGTGATCGTTTCTCTCGTGACGAGCGTGATCGGCGTGATCGGACTCGGGCGAAGGCGTCGTGTGAACGACTTAAATGCGTCGTGCCTTCGATAGTTCGATCACTGCGCTTCCATTGCCACGAGGTGAAATGTTGGATAGAGAGCGTTTACTCAGCAACGTCGCGATGCGTGTATTTTTCTACTCCACTCGATTCGCAGCGCGCTATTCTTTCTTCCCGCGATTTATCAATTGGGGGGAAAAAACAAACGCGATGGTCGCCGGTGTGTTTCAGCTGGGTAAATTCATCCTGTCGACATTTCGTGACGCGCGAATGATGATGCGTCTCGCATCAAATGCGTCACGTCATTCGTATGCGACACGGAGAGAATCAACGTGCCTTCCCTTATTTGTTTTTCTTCCACATCTTTTTTTTTCGCGGCGTTGAGAATTCGGACTTCGTGATCACACGATTTATATTTTTTTTTACACTGCGATGAAATTAGAGCCCATGGCACATAGAAAAATGTAGAATAAGGGTGATTGCATCAACGTTATTTTAACTTTAAGCGAGGTTAAAACTCCCTCTCTGTCTTCCTGTCGACTTTAAAAAGAGAAAGAAAGAAGAGCTTCGATTGAGTCAAAGTAACATTGGTTCAATCGGACCTAAGAATTCTCTGTCTTCCTGTCGACTTTAAAAAGAGAAAGAAAGAAGAGCTTCGATTGAGTCAAAGTAACGTTGGTTCAATCGGACCTAAGAACAGTAAAGCTACTTGACGCTACAAACGCTTCAAACGTTTTCACTTTCATATGCTTCTATAGAACGGTCCATTAGTCCGGATCTACAATAAAGTTTTAAGCCTTAAGCCATAAGAAATGGGCGAATCACAGTCGTTTATTCTTCTCGGATTCGACTGTAATTGGTCAATTTCTTACGGTTTAAGGCTTAAAACCCTTAGAAATGGGCGAATCACAGTCGCTTATTCTTCTCGGATTCGACTGTAATTGGTCAATTTCTTATAGCTTAAAACACCCATTGTAGATCCGGACTTAAGGAGGTTGTAAGGGCATAAAACACATATATTAATATTTTCGCTTTAAACAAACTACATACATTTGAAAGTTGTGTTCATAACATTCTGGTTTTATTGAACAACACATTTTTATA